>NW_007733515.1:67227-82313 GCF_000696425.1 Galeopterus variegatus
CGGGGGGGGGGGGGGGGGTGCTGCAGAGGTTATCCACAGAGCAATGTGGAGCAGAAAAGTGGAGTCAGAGCCCCCACAGAGAATCCCCACTGAGGAAATGTCTAGTGGAGCCAGGATTGCAGGACTGCCACCAGGAGCCCAGAACCAATGGGCTGCTGGCAGTATGCAGTGCCAGCCTGAAAAAGCTAGAGGCACCAGGCAGCTCAATGGACAGCACATGGCAGAGCTGTAGGAGTGAGTTTGCCCAATGCTTTGTGGGCCCAGATGCCCCAGTGTGCTTAATGTTTGCCCTGTTTGGGTTTTAGATTTGTTTGGGGACTGTTTTTTCTTTCTGTTCCTCCCTTCTGGAATTGGAATGTGCACCCAATGTCTGTCCCACTGTATCTTGGAAGTAGATAAACTTGTTTTTGACTCTTTACAGGTTCACGGATGGAAGGACTTTTGCTTTTGGTCTCAAAGGAGACTTTGGACTTTTGAGTTGGTGCTGCAACAAGCTGAAGACTTTTCGGACTGGGATGGAATGTATAATATGTGAATGTAAAGGTCATTTATCCTCGCTAAGGGAACATTGTGGAAGATTCTGAACGTGTAGATTGTACGGCGAGGGGCCCTGAAGGGGTGGATTGTTGGGAAAATAGAATAATTTAATCAGGCCCCCTCACCTTGGGGCAGGTTGGGGGGTGATGCAGCATTTTTTGTGGGCAGTGTGCTTGCATGGTGCCACCACCTTGGCTGGAGTTTACTGCCTCAGGCATTGGCCCAGTGTGTGGCAATACTTTCCAACCTATGGCTTCCAAGGACCTAGCTCATAAACCTGTGTGTGAGGGGTCTGGTGGCCCAGCCTGCAGTATGAGGGGTCTGGGCACCCAGCCTGGCATGTGAGGGGTCTGGGGACCCAGCCTGATGTGTGAAGGGTCTGTGACCCAGTCTGTGAATGGGCTTAAGGGGTCTGTGAGCTTCAGACCCAGCCCTAGCTCAACAACTGGCCCAGTCGGTGTTGGATTACCGGCAGGTAAAAGAGCCCGAAAACTGTCATAGTCGAGTAGCTTTACAATTGGCGTCACAAACAGGATTAGTAGCTCGACAGATGGGTACTTGAAAGTCAGGTAGAATTCGGTATACACTTGGGATCATTTAATAACTGGTTTCACGCTGCCTGGCAAATGTTGAGTGTCTAAATATATGAGACCCACATGTGATGAATACAGTTGGCCCATTGTATCTGTGGACTCCACGTCCTCAGATTCAACCAACCACAAATTGAAAATATTTTAAAATACAAAAAATAATAATAATACAATAATACAAATAATACAAATAAAAAATAATACAATACAACTATGTACATGGCATTTACATAATATTAGGTATTATAAGTAATCTAGAGATAATTTAAAGTATACAGGAGGATATGCATAGGTTATATGCTAATACTGTGCCATTTTATATAAGGGGTTTGAGCATCCTTGGATTTTGATATCTGCAGGGGCTCCTGGAACCAATCCTCCATCTAGGTATGTGTAAGTACAGTTGACCCTTGAGCAACATGTATTTGAACTACACAGGTAATTTGTTTCATAAATATATGTACAGTACTTTAAATATATTTTCTCTTCTTTTTTATGCTTTTCTTAATAACTTTTTCTTTTCTGTAGCTTACTTTACTGTAAGAATGCAGTATATAATACATTTAACATACAAAATACATGTTAAATGACTGTTTATGTTATATGGGTAATGCTTTCTGTAGACAGTAGGCTATTTGGAGTTAAATTTTGGGGGAATCAAAAATTACACATGGATTTTTGACTGTATGGGGGTCAGTGCCCCTAATTCCCACATAGTTCAAGGATGAACTGTACACTTTATGATGTTCACACAGTGAGGAAATTGCCTAACAGCACATTTCTCAGAATGTATTCATGTTCTTAGGTGATGCATAACCATATTTATCTCTGAACTTAATTTACGTATTATATTTTTTTTTAATTTTCTGTATATGATGATGTTTTGACATCTTAAAACATTTCTGGCTGGGGAAAGGCTGCCCCTCCTGGGGCTAGCCAATTCTTAGAGATAACAAAGGGACCAGCCAGGAGCATGCTTTTGATATGCAAACTAACAAGTTAAGAGCCATAACTCATCTATCTGGCCCATACACCCCAGGAAGCAATATTTCTCTGCCTCAGTTATCCCAGGGCCAGATACCAGACACCACCCTTATAGCATAGATCCCACCAAGATTATTTAAACTAGCCAAGACTAAACTGGTCACCTTGCCTTGCCTTTCCTGTGGAAACACCAAGAAAGCCAGTAGCATAAACTTTCCTCCCCACCTCGCCCCTGCCTCCTGAGCACTCTTGAGTCTTTTGCATGTGGCCTTCCATGGTGTGATGTGCCTCCTGTCTCTAGGACAAAAAAAAAAAATTTGTTTTTTCCTGTGCCTCTTCTGTGTCCCCTCTTGTAGCTGCACATGACTGACCAGCTCATAACAGAATACAAAACATGGTTTTCCACATTTTCTCAATTAGTATGTTTTTAAAAAAATTAGAATTAAAACTCATAGACACACTACTTGTTATGAAATATTTCGGACATACAAAATGTTACAGAAAATACTATAAAAGATGTCTATGTACTCATATTAAGAAATAAAACATTACATGTGTAGTTGAAACTCACTTTGAAATTTTCTGATTGCATTAGCTTCCTTCTTCCCCAGGGGTAACCATTATGCAGAATTTGGGTTTTTCATTCTTGACCTTAACTTATAATATTATTGCATATTTATGCAGTAGTTCTCCCCTTGTCGACAACTTCACTTTCTGAGATTTTAGTTACCCTCTGTCAACTGTGGTCTAAAAATATTAAATGGAAAATTCCAGAAATAAGCAATTCATAAGTTTTTTAATTGTGGGCCATTCTGAGTAGAATGATAAAATCTCATGCCATCCCACTTTGTTCCTCCTTGTCTCCTCCACCCCCAGAACTCGATCATCCCTTTGTCCAGTATATCTATGCTGTATTTGCTACCCACCCGTTAGTCACTTAGTAGCTATCTTGGTTATCAGATCGAAGAAACATAGTATATATAGGGTTCTGTACAATCTGCAGTTTCA
Organism: Galeopterus variegatus; assembly: GCF_000696425.1. Lineage (NCBI taxonomy): Eukaryota > Metazoa > Chordata > Mammalia > Dermoptera > Cynocephalidae > Galeopterus > Galeopterus variegatus. Next base: position 70,347 of record NW_007733515.1, read on the forward strand.
GGCATCCCCTGCTTGGAACATATTCCCCACTGATAAAAATGGACTACTATGTATCCCTAAGTGGTACATGGCATTGTTTTGTTCCATGTATTATCTATAGATGTCTGGCTACCTGATGGAAAAAGGATGTAAGAAACATAGGAAGAACCAATCACATTCACATTCTCAACAGTGTGACCTGCCTAATTATGCCTTTTTGGCATGTGTATTCTGTTTCAGAGCTTCTAAAGTGGACACATCCATTTTCTCTCCCTATGCTGTAGGGAGCAGCAAAACAATCAGCAGATACTGTTTTCAAACTTTTTTTTTTTCCTAATATAGTCAGTCATAGAGTTTCCCAGATGTCCGCTAACCCCAAACAATGTCTCAGTGTATAATGAATATAAAACATCTCATTCATTCTGGCCTGATTTTCTGTCTTTCAAACTGTTACTTATTTAGGCCTGTCCTGTACATCTAGAACCTAATCTGGGCCATGTTGGTGAAAGAAGACAGTCCTTTGGGTGTTAATTTTCATTTGTCCAGACTATTTCCCAAATCCCTTGGTTGGTTTAGGGATGCGTCCCATTTAGAACTTGATCTGACTTTGTATTTCAAGTGCTGGGCATGTGTATATTTTCTTTTTCTTTTGTAATTTTTAATTACACAAGGAAGATCCTTCAAAGGTGTTTTATGTCACTTGTGTTGATTGCTCCTGAGCCCTTGGCTTGAATGAGACTGTGACTCAACTTTTACCCTGAATCCCTCTTTGTCAGGGCTCTCTTCCTCTGGAAGCTGTGGTGCTGAGCACTGGGTGATTCCAAGCAGTCCCTCCCCATTTCCCTTCCCTGTGGCATTCACTGCTTGGATAACTAGGTGGGTAAATAAACAGAGGAGCCTGCTTTCTACTCAAGGGGATTTATTTGGGAGAGTGCAGGGAGAAATCATTTTGTGGAACTGCTTTCATCTCATGAACTTCACTAACATCCTGGGAAGTGGAGGCATTGTCTGACTACTGAATTTAAGATTCATTTGAAAGACATGCTTGTGCTTCCCCTGGGCATCTGCAATTTCCCTGAAGCTGCTCAAATGGGGTTGTCATGTGGTAGATTCATAAATTATTTTGGGGAACAACCTAGTATTTAATTCCCTTGGCTTAAGGATGTTCTCCATTCTGATGCAGAGCCATATTCCTATGGAAATGACTGGGGATATTTATTTACTCTTATTATTATTTTAACTACCAAAACCAAGACATTCTGTTGTATATAAAAATGAAAAGTGCACAGAAGGAAAAAGCTTATTAAAAATGCTTTAAAAGCATGAATAAACATATTCATCTTTTCATAAATTTTACTATGTAAATGAAACTGTATATTTAAGAATAGAAATTAGATGATATCCTACTTACAGATGTATAAACTGCTTTTTTTGTCAAACATCATATTATGAGGGTCAAACCAAGCCAGTTGATATAAATCTACATAATAATAATAACTAATGGTCAAATGAAGTATAAAATAGTGATTAAAATGGTTAATAATTACTGCTGACCTTCTCTGTACCCAACACTGTTGTAAGTACTAAACCTACACTTAGTCATTTAATCCTCACCACAACCTATGAAGAGAAGGAAACAGAGGCACAGCAAGACCATTTCTAGCAAGTCTCTAGACAAAGATGAATGGATTCTGTGTGGTTACTGAGCCCCTACATCTAACCAGCATGTGCTACTGCTTCTCATCTGATAAGATCTTCAACCTTACTGTTAATCAGGGCAAAGCAAAATAAATTAAACTGTGTACAATTTTTTCCCAGTTAATAGGCAGAAATATTAAATATTGATAGTAACTATTGTAGTTTGGAATTTGGGGGAAATGTGATGTGTTATAATATAGAAGGGTTCCCCAGCATTTTGTCTCCTTTCGTTGCCTCAAGGACGTTCCCAATTCTAAAGGCATGGCTGGCTGCTCAGCTCAGTTGGTTAGAAAACAGTGTAGTAACACCAAGGTCAAGGGTTCAGATTCCCTTACTGGCCAGCCACCAAAAATCAAAAGAAGAAAATGGAAAGAAAAAAAGGCTTTCTTGTGGGTGGGGCTGAGAATGCTCTTGTTTCCCTGCTATTTTTTTAAATATACAGTCGCAAGAACAATAGGTATTTAAAGTAAAAATAGATAATTTAGAAAATAGACAAAAAAGACCTGAAAACATACTATGTTAGTCTGTTTCTGTTGCTTATAACAAAATACACACAATTTGGTGATTTATAAAGAAAACAAAATTTATTGCTTACAGTTTCTGAGGCTAGGAAGTCCAAAGTCCAAGGAATACATCTGGTGAGGATCTTGCCCTGGTGGTGACTATAGCAACTCAGGGTATCACATTGCAAAATGGTAAATCAGAGACTAACCTTCTTATTAATTCTCCTTTTAAAGTCCTCCAAACCAAACCCAGGACCACCATTTTTAGTTCATTCACTATGGCATGCTCCTACAATCTAATCTCCTCTTCAAGGCCCCATCTTTCAATTACCATAGGAGAATTTCCCACCATCAACAGTTACAATGCAGATTAAGCTTTAGGGATACATTCAACCCAAGGCACATACTATGCAAACATAAATCCTGAATGTTTTCATCTACATTTTATTCTTCCAGAAGTTTTCTTAGGCAAGTATTTATATATTTATACGTGCATTTATATATTTATGTACAAAAAATAAGACCTTATTTTACTGGTGGTTTTGCAACCTGTGTGTCTCACTATAGTAGGTTGGATTGTGCCCCCCCCAAAAGATATGTCCAAGTCCCAACCCCCTCATACATGTAAATGTGACCTTATTAGAAAATAAGGTTATTTCAGATATAGTTCACTTAAGGATATTGAGATGAAATCATCCTGGATTTAGGGTGGGCACTAAAGGCTGAGGAGTGATACCCCTTGTTCAACAGGCTGCAAGGGGATCCCGTGTGTGTGAACAGCTCCATGGAATTTCCTGTTTGTTCACCTTTGGTTGCTTGACAAGACTCCCCAGAATTAAGCAGCCTAAACCTTTTGGCTTATTTAAAAGGCATTGTCAGTATTAGAAGTGTTTTTGATGTATGTTCCCCGTATGGGTTGGCTTGATTTAATTTTGTTGTGGATTTTTCCTGCTAGTGGTGTGTGCATTGACTCATAATTTTAGAATAACTAGTTCTATAGTTTTGATCATGCTTTTGTGCATGTGGAATGAAGTTATTATGTTGGATTTCTATCCATATCCCCCAGGGAGACGGTGGGTCCGAGTGCAGTGCTGTTTACAAATATTTGATCATAACCTGTTACAGATTTCTTTGTTTTTCCCCATTCCCACAGTTTCACTTAATTTACCAAGAACATGTTGTTTCCCTAGTAATGACAAGAATGATATAGTGTGTTTTTGTTAGTTTGAGTAGGATCATTAAACTTTTCACTTTGTCCCCTGTGCTGTTCCCAGAGTCTATCGGCAGGGAAATAAAAGGTTTCGTTATAGAGATAAATAAGTAAAATAGTACAAGAATATAAACAAGTTTTGATATTAACAGGTTTGTTTTAGATTAGTTTATCACTTAGAATCATTTAACAGTAATAGAGATTTATTGTTATATTTTATTATATAGAATCATGATATAAGTAATATGGTTTTAGTTGGTTGATAATTAGCATAGTTGATATAAACATAAATATTATTAAATTGTTAAACATAAGTATAAGTAAGATTAAATAAAAATTTAGAATGTAAGTTTACATATTAGTTAAGAAGGTTAAAAATTATGGTTCAAACTAAAAGTCCGATGCTCTTTAAAGCCAAGCATGTTGCTATTATATAGTTTCCTGGCCACAAGCCACAGACTTTGGGGTGAACTATTGATGCATGAGTAGATGTTTTTGTCAGAGCATGAGTGCTTTGGAACATTTTGACCTTTCCTTTTCAATAGAAATGAAATAAAAAATGTTTTGATTAAAGATAAATCATTGTGTAAAAGATTAAGTAAAAAAAATATAAATAAAGCAAGATGAATGCAGTTGTTGTCCACACTTGCACTAAACATTTGTGGTCCACCTTTCTCTTTTTTCCTCGCCTACGGCACACCACCTATTCAGGTCCAACGAATCCTGCAGAGCTGGTCCCCAACACCCTGAAAGTTCTCTGAGAAATCAACAGAGATTAATATGAAGAAAAAGTATAACATTTTATTATTTAACGTGCTGGGAGGGGGCAATGTATAGGGGGATCAAAAGAATAATTTCCCAATTTTCCAGTGGAGTCCAGAGCTCATAGCCACATCTTCACAAGGGAAGGGAAAATGGGGGTGTAGGAGTAAATGATTCTTAAGGGAGTTCAATGGGTTTGGAGAACATACAATGGCCTGGAACAAAGTCTGTCAGGCCTGCAGAGAAAACAATGACTGACTGGTAAATGATTCTCTTCAAAATACTGAATGGGACCAAAATATAAGACAAAGGTCTATGACAAAAGTTTGTTCAGGTGTGTTAACAGACTCCAGTCTTCCTCCCTGTGACATGAGTTAAGTTAATGAAAACTCAGGGAAAGGACCAGAGGTAATTGTCTTCTTCTTTGGTGGTGCCAGACTTTAGGCAGATAAGGGACAAGCTCCATCCTATGCTTTGGACAATGACAGAGAATTGAGAGACTGGAGCAGGGAAGAAGGAGTTAGAGAGATCTTGAGGCTGCTTCTTTATTTCAGCATATCAAAGCACCATTATTGGGGTAGCAGCTTTCTGCACCCCAACATAGGGGAGAAGGCTATGTCAAGATGGAGGCAAAAATTTGTGTTATGCTGCCACAAACCAAGGACGATTAAAAGCCACCAGACACTAGAAAAGGAAAGGATGGATTCTCCTCTGTAGCCTTCAATGGGAGCATGACACTGTGGATACTGTGATTTCAAACTTCTGGACTCCAGATCTCTAAGCAGATACATTTCTTATGTTATAAGCCTCGAAGTCTATGGTAATTTGTTATGGCAATCCTAGGCAAGTAGTACACTCACTAACAACATAATCAAAATACATTGATTGTGAATAATATTCAAGGGTATATGTTCTAAGACACCCAGTGGGCACCTGAAACTGGAGATAGTACCAAACTTTACATCTACTGTTTTTTTTTTCTATACATATATACCTATTATAAAGTTTAATTTATAAATTAGGCACTGTAAGAGATTAACAACAATAAGTAATAATAAAATAGAACAATTATAATAATATACTGTAATAAAATTATATGGATGTGGTCTTTATTTCTCTCTCATAATACTGGAATATTTTCGGACAGTGGTTGACTGTAGGTAACTAAAACACAGAAAGTGAAACTGCAGATAAGGGGTGGGGGTTACTGTATATCTTACTTTTTCATGCCTGTGAGGATAATGCTAATAAAGATATATAAAAAAATACTGGCTAAAATGTATTATGTGATTCTTATGTATTTACTCATTTAATGCTCACAGCACCCTTATAAGATAGATACTGTTGCTAATTCCCCTTTTATAGATAAAAAACTGAGGGACAGAGAGAATACTTTGCTGAAGACTGCACAATTAAGAGTGGTATATATTGGGTTTGTTCCACTATATCATGCTTCAGGACATGAGAAATTGTCAGAGATTCGTTATGTGAAAAAAGCAGCCTGCAAAAGCATGCATGCTATATGAGTTCATTTAAAGTAATATTTATATATAAATACACTTATTTAAAAATAGCTAGTCCTAGTGAAAAAAAAGGTGGTTTGTGTCCTTGGTGAGAGCACATTCATTGCAATCCTGAGGACAAAAGCTATAGGGTGGTGGGATATGGAGTCAGTGGGAAGTGAAGAACATTAACAGAGACTGTAGAAAACACTTCTTAGAACTTTGTCTTTGAAAGGAAAGGGAGGGAGAGAGAGACAAACATATACATACATACATACATACATACATACATACATATATATATATAGAGAGAGAGAGAGAGAGAAACCTATGACTGAATAGATGATGAGGGGTCCAAGACAGAATTTTTTAAAATCTTCAATTCCTTGAAATTTCAGCAAGTTTAAAAATTAATGTGAAAGGGCCGAACCCGTGGCGCACTCAGGAGAGTGCAGCGCTCCCGCCGCGGGTTCGGATCCTATATAGAGATGACTGGTGCACTCACTGGATGAGCGTGGTGCAGCCAGTCTCAAAAGAGGACAAAAAAAAAAGATTAATGTGAAAGAGCCATCTCACCTCAGATTAAACCCTTGAAGTTGCCCATAAATTCATTTTCCTTCTGACCCTCTTATTTTCACTTTAGAGCTTCCAATGTACTATGAGTTTTGAGCTCAATAATATTTAGTTATTGGGAAATGTAAGAATGACTAGTTATGTGTCAAAAAAAATGCTAGTATCTTTCAAATTTTTGTTTCTCCAAGAGGTAGCAGGTGTCTGAAGTCCTAGTATGATGGGGCAGGATAATGCATGATGTGAGGATTCCTGCATTGGTGACTTCAAAATGGGTCCGGTATTTTCCTGTCAATTTATTAACATAACAGACAGTCCTGAAACAACTTTAGGCAAACACCACAACTTGCTTACCTGGTTCAATCTGTCCAGGAGTTCCCCAGGTGAGTTCATAGACAAGCCTGTCTTCCTGTGGAGTATACAATAAAGCAAATATATTTTGCAGGGCCCAGTTTCTTCTGGTTTCAGGTTTGGCCTGACTTCTTGGGAGTAAATGCAGAGATGTTGACCTTGCAGGGGACAGGAAACTTTCCCCAGGCTAGTCTCTGTTGTAAGATAAAGAATTGTAACACAGCAAGGTTGCTAGCTCAAGGAAAGAAAAGTTACTTTATTGATATGTAAAGATACTGGGAAATTGCTGTAGGGAAAAACAGTGTTTCCTAAGATCAAGCCTTTGTTGGTGGATCGACTTAACTTCTTGCAAATTGCATTATGGAATATCACCTTGTTTGTTTTACTAAATGCTACCAGCTTCTATTGTTAAATTCGTTAAACTATACTTCACAAAAACCCACCTATGTTCTCTTCCTGTAACTTCCTGGTCTGGAGAATAAATGTGGGAAGAGAACCCCAATTGGGGGTTAATTTCCCAAATAGAAGGAATGCTTCTCTCTTGAGGGTTCCTGGAGATTAAACCCTTTGGGGCTTATCACTGCTCAGGAGAGATGGGCTTTGAGTAATCCTTTGCAGCTCCATCACCCAGGGGAAGAGGGGTGACAAATCTATGAGAGGCAAAGCAACATCTTCCCAGCATGGAAAATTGGATTTGGGTCTGCTCAGAATTTCAAACTGTGAACTCAGAACATATCAGAGAGATGTTGCTTCCTTAATCTGGACGTCTGTGTTCTTATTAAGAGAAACAATGAGAAATACATTTTCACAGTGCCCACCTTACTCCTGAGCTCAGCCAGCCTCTACTGCTGTATCCTAACATTTAAAAGGCTACTGAAGTCTCATTCCATGTTATGTACTCTGGACAGGTTCTCCCATTTACCCCCCAGGATAGGTCAGTAGGGAAAATATTATGAGTCCCATTTGTCTGATGACCAAGCTCAGACTCCCAAAGCCTAAGGTTCCATCCCTTGCCTTCCCTAGAGGACACAGAGCAGCCTCCTTTTCAGGAGATGAGCTTTCAGGGCTTGAGACATAGTCACACTACACTCCCCTGTTATTATGGCCCAAAGGTCTTCACTCAACAACCCCTCTCAGTGATGAAGATGACAATGCACATATATATGCAAATATGTTCACTACTTTGGAAAAGTATTCATTGTATTCAAATTCATGGAGAAACAAAGTAGACAAAAACTTGGATTTACACTGTATCTGCATGTGTGTGTGTTTTTCTATGTCTCATGTAATTGGATAACTCAACTCACAGGTGTAGTTTTATCTTCATTTCAGACAGGGGCTGAATTCTAATATCATGTTGCTTTGCCTCCCATGGATTTGTCATCCCTTTTCCCCTGGGTGACGGAGCCACCAAAGATTACTAAAAACCCATTTCTTCTGATCAGTGAGAAGCCCCAAAAAGGGATTAATCTCCCTGAACACTCAAGATTGAGGGATTCCTTCATATGGGAAATTAGCCATGAATTGGGGTTCTCTTCCCACATTTATTCTCCAGGCCAGGAAGTTACAAGAAGAGAACATAGGTGGGGTTTTTGCTAAGTATAGTTTAACAAGTTTAACAATAGAAGCTGGTAACATTCAGTAAGACAAGCAAGGTGACATTCTATAATGCAATTAAGTCAATCCACTAACAAAAGCTTGATTTTAGCAAACATTCTCTTCTTACAGCAATTTCTCAGTATCTTTACGTATCAATCAGAAACCTGTCTGTCTTTGAGCCAGCAACCTTGCTGTGTTACAATTCTTTATCTTACAACAGAGACTATATAGCCTGGGGAAAATTTCCTGTCCTTTGCAAGGTCAATATTTGAAACTACAAGACTTTGGAAAACCAGTCCCTGTGAAGTACATTTGTTTTATACATACTTCACATCTACCCACATTTTATTTATTTAAAAGAAAAAGCAAAAGCTATAGACCAAGTTTTCACAGTTAAGACAAAAGCATTTAAATCAAAGTTGATATCATTTAGCATGGCAAGTCTTTTTAATTTACTTCAGGTGAGGATTGATGATATCATCATCTCAGAGTGGCTGTGATGGCATCATTCCAGGTGCTGTGAATTGGTTGTAATTGCCAATTGTTGAAACTACAGAATGGGATTCTGCTCCATATAATAGTTGATTCTGAGTCCAGAGAGTTTGTTAATGTTCACCTGTCCAGGACATTACTGTTTTCACAGCATCTAGTCTTTTGTAAAATTTTTGATCAATTACAAGTCTTTTGTTTAGGAACAGGATGTCTCATCCAAGTTACAAACTCCCTCTTTAAGGCCAGGAAAATTTAGAGAACTGCTTTTGTAGAGAAGACATTATTTCCCCCTATATGATCAAGGCAGTCCTCATAAAAGCATTGATGATCAATATCTTGATTGAAAAGATCATACTTTTGTTTGTATAAATCCCAAACTGCTGGGAAGGCTCATCCACAGGCGGTAATCTGACCCACATTGCAGGGACAGATGAACAGCAGGATGAAGCAGCAATTAGGACAAATTAAGGCAATATGAAAGAGGAGTCAGAAACTTAGAAGTGAGACATGCTATCTTATATCCAAAGTTTTAAATTATACCCTGTTATAAAGAGAAAGACAGTTAATTTTCATTGAATTTATAAAAATAGCCACATTCTCATAATAATCATAATGATACTTAAAGTTATTAAATTTGGGGGTGATCAAATAGGGAGAAAACAAATACTTTTACTTTTGTTTTAAATGATATTTTACCAAACTGTTGCTAGTTATAGCTAGCTGAAGAGAGAGAGAGAGTTTTCTTAAATTTGGAAAACAAAACATTAAGAGAACCAGCAGTGTTTCAAAATAAGGAAATTGTAAAAACTCATAATTCTTTTTAATTAGTTCACTAAATAACATTTGCTGTTTTGACCTTTGTGAACAATTTCACAAACCCATCAGTTTCTTCATTAGAATTTTGGAAATTTAGTTTAAAGGTATGAACTCAAAGCTTGTCAGGAAACTGTACCTACCAGAGTTTTTTCATAAAATATTTGAAAACAAAATATTTTAAAATTATAATTAAACCAAGATCATGACCAATAACATTTTTATCAAGACACAGATATTTAAGAACCTTATAAGATTTTGGAACACATATCCATAACACCTTCAGTACCGACAATGGTTTCCCATATAGTCAAATTTATTTAATAAGCCAATTAGTTTTGATACATTTTTTATATATCCTTTGAGAAGCTCCAGGACCCTTGGAACTCCTCAAAGTTATTTTAAACCAAAAGGTTAAGCTTTCAGAATTTAGTTTTGTCAAATAACAAAAGGCTTAAAACACTTAGTTGAACAAAACCACAAATTATTACAAAAAGTAAAACCAAAGTGACAAAGGTTTCAAAGGCAGAGAGCACAAGAAATTATCATGAAATAAGTTTCTTAAACCAGTTATATAAGGGACAAAGAAAACCTTTTACGTTATTATATTAAGAGCAGTCAAGTGAAAAGACCTCTAGTAATTCTGTTTAATTAGTAAACCCAGGCAATGATGTGTGCTGGTAAGAACATGTTTACACATTAAGGTTAGTAAATCGGAGTCCATTTATCAGAACACATTATACAAAGCCAAGTTCGAGTTTTAGCTGTTTTTATGAAATACATATTTATGGTTTCCCAGCCAAATACTTGGTGTATTAGATCTATACCCTTATCAGTTAATGTTAACTTGGGCCTATGTGATGTTGTGCATAGGTTTCCTTTCACTAGCCCTTTTGGGTCCCAGGTTTCCACGTGGCATATGGAGCCATAGGGAGCTTAAGACAGAGGGTGGTATTTACAAAGATAATGTCTAAAAGATATTGTTTCTCCCAGCATGGCCAGGAGGCAGAGCTGAGATAACAAGGAGACATATTGACCTAGAGACAAATTTAGGTAAAAGGTTTAAATCAAATTTTGAAAATATATTTATCAAAACTTTAGAAAATTTAAGTCACGTGAACTTGAAAAGTATACTTATTTATTTAATGAGCATGCATTAATTATAAGCCAATTTGGTACCTTGCCAACAACACAATTACAGATACAGACATGAACATATAGACATAGCATGCTGCTTACACATGCATATATGCAGACGTAAACAACAAGAACAAACAAGGATCTTATAGGTTTTTTTCAAGATGTAAAAAAAGCTCACTAGTAAAAAGGACAGTCAGGTTTAGATAGTGTTTTTTTAAAAAGACTTATTGGTGAGGCCTCACCCTTCCTTAAAGAAAGCAAGATAACAAATTTACATTGTAAAGCAAAGTATGCAAGCCTTTTCAAGAAGATGCAGAGAAGATTTTTCTTCCTTTTAGGAAAATAGCATAGAATTCTACCATAGGATTTTGTGAAGAAATACGTAGAAGAGACTAGAAGAGAATTTAGAAGTCTGTTTAAGATAACCAGCTGGTTACCAGAAAGTTTGAGACCATCTAGTTAAACGGGTAGATTTTAGGTTAGTTTTTGTTTCTCAAATGAGTTACTGAGCTTAACGGCTGAGCTATTGAAAGCTATTTAACTGTTGAAGTTTTTTTAATTTACCCTGGGTCAATTTGGAGCTTGTTGTCATTATTTTCATTACTGGTGGTCTGACGGGTACCATCCCCAGTGAGATGGATTGAGGTATGATGGTGAGGCATTGAGATTTTGGAATCAGATTCAATTCCTCGTCTGGCTTGGGGGTCCCACATAAGGTGTGACAGCCTTAGCAGGAATCCACAGTGGGCCTGTGAGTGAGAGAACAGACACATACCCTCACTCCATGTTGACAATTCAACAGGTCTCAACCATTGTGGTCCCATCAGCAGGTGGCAGAATAAATCAAGTGTCTAGGTGTCTTTTTAGGAGATAAAAAGTGTAATTCTGTGGTCATTAATCTTTGGGAATTACATTTTAAAAATTTAGTGTAAACCGAGCTTTAAAGTCCTGTTCATGAGAGGCCAGTCCTCTATCTATATTACCCCTCCTTTGTTTACCTATTTGAGGTTTAAGATGGCCACTAGCTCTTTCAACAATTGCCTGGTCAGTGGGGTTAAATGGGATTCCTGTGACATGTTTAATGTTCCAGTTGTCACAGAATACTTGAGAGACTTTGGAGGTGTATGCTGGTGCATTATCTGTCTTAATTTGATTTGGAATCCCCATGGTGGCAAAGGCAAAAAGACAACGTTTTTTTTACATGTTTTGCAGTTTCTTCTGTTTGGGCAGCGGCATGAATAAGAACAGAGTAAGTATCAACAGTAACATGTAAATATTTAAGACGTCCAAAACTGGGGGCCGGCCCGGTGGCGCACTGCTACAGTGCGCCACTTGGGAGCGCGGTGGC
>NW_007733515.1:83201-109120 GCF_000696425.1 Galeopterus variegatus
GAGGGTTGCGATCCGTTGCCGGTCATGAAAAAAGACAAAAAGGAAAAAAAAAAAAAAGATGTCCAAAACTGGAATGAGTGATTTTCATTTGCCATATTTCATTACCTTTTTTTCCTTGAGGATTAACTCCTCCAGGGGAATTAGATTTAGAAAACCTCTGACAATCGGTACAAGCACAAACAATATCTTGAGCTTGCCTGTAAGAGCCAAAGCTTGTGCACCCTGATGAAAAACCTGATAAGAATCAATAGCTTTCTGTAAAACATTATTATACATAACAAAGTAATCAGCCATATTATTTCCAATTGATAAAGGGCCAGAAAGACCAGAATGAGAATTCATGTGAGTTACATAGAAAGGACGATGTCCTTTTTGAAAAAGATTTTGTAAATGTCAAAACATTACAAGTAAAAGAAAATCATTTCCCTCATGGATAGATGCATCGTGAATTACCTATAAGACTCCAACTATGTAGGCAGAGTCAGCTACTAAATTAAGTGGCTGACTGTAAAAATGTTCTAAACCTGCAATGGCAGCTGCCAATTCAGCCCTTTGAGCAGACTTATGATGGATAGTAACAAAATGTTTACAGATTCCCTGTTCCTGCCATGTTATAGATCCCTTTCCTGATCTGCCAGAACCATCGATAAACACAGTTAGCTTTTGAGGGAGGGGAATAGGGGAAAAACAGGATTTTAATTGTATGGGCAGTATTTGGAGTCCTTGTAAAATTTTATCATGGGGTAATGAGGATTGTATCTTACCAAAAAAATCAGCCATAGTTATCTGTTAAGACTCTGATTGTTCAAGGACAGTATAAAAATCAGTTTTAGAAAGACCAGGATTAATAATATCAGGATCATACCCAGTAAGTACTTGGCAACGGTGTCTTCCCCTAATGAGTAAATGAATACATTATTCTAATTTAGTATATAATTTCCTTTTTTGTTGATGGGGTATGAAAATCCATTCAATGTCTCCTATTTGAGGAAGAAATTGGCAAAGCAAACCTGTGGGACTATATGTGGTTTTCAAAATAATTAAATGAATGACTTGAGATTTATCAATACATGTTAATTGTCTGGAATGTAAAAAGGATTCAATCTATTTTCATTCTAATTTTGCTTCTTCAGATAAGTAATGTGGAGAGAACAGATCAGGGTCTGCCTTCAAGGTATTAAACAAATGTTGTCATCCATAAGTAAGAACACCCATAGAAGGGCAGAGCATGTTAATGTGGCCAAGTGATTTTTGTAAGTCATTTAGAGTAAAAGGCTCCTGAGTATGGAAAGATACATTTTGTGGCTGTATATTTCTTTGATTGAATAAAAAACTAACGACAACAGTCGTTTTTTTTTTTTAATTGTATCTGGAGCTATTTGTAAACCAGCATTATTAACCTGTTTGATTAAATGTAAATAAACCTGTGATAGCAGTTCTGGATTGTCATGAGCATTGTCAACTTGTCTAGTTATAGCATCTTGAAGATGATTAATAAAATCTATATAAGGCTCAATGGGTCCCTGTCTAACAGTAGCAAAAGATTTAGTGGGAGTATTCCAAGGTCGATGTTGGGCCTTACAAACTAACACCACCTTAAGAGACATTACAAGCGGCGCCATTATGGGCCCACAAGGGCATATTAACGTGGCAGCCTAAGATGGCACCCGGGAGGAAGTAGGGTGGGGGTGTCTGCGGGAACCTTGCCTTAGCCATTATTGGCCAAATGTGCGCTTCCGAGCTCATGAACACTGGGTGGTTGCAATAGCTAGGCATTGAGACAGGATGCATGCCCTTGACCTTTAAGATGATTGGAGGATGTAAAAAACCTCCCCACCCTATCTGCCTTTAAAAGCAAGTGCTTGTGTGATAATAAATGGAACTGCTTCAACAGAACCCCCGCCGCTTCTGAGTGTCCTTTAATTGGGCTGTTTGGGGGGCCGGCGGTGTGCTCCCCTCTCTTCACGGCTCTCTTTCCCCATCTCCATCCAAAAGGGACAGGAGGGAAAGAGGAATCCCGGGCCGTTTGCTTGCCCACCGAAAGGAACGAGGCTAGGGCTGTTTGGGTCAGCCGGCGGCAGGCCCGAGAGGTCTATGCGATGGCTCTAAATGTCCCATTTGTAACTGTTGTTTAACAAGTAAAGTAGCTTGATTTAATTTCTCCCCTTTAAGAGGCCACTGCTCCACCCAAACCGGAGGACCAGGGGTCCATTGTAATTTGGATAGTGGGAGTGTGGCCGTGGCCATCATGATAAATTTTGTAGGAGATGTACCAATATAAATATCCCATTGAGCAGGGAGGTCTCGGCCCCATAGGGTTTGAGGTAGATCTGGAACATAAGGCATAATGGAGGCAGTTTGTCCCTCGGGGCCAGTACACAACAAAGGATTTTTACTTTGACAGAAGGATTTTTATTTTGAATCCGTCTAATCCAGTAAGTGTAACTGGTGAAGAAGTTACTTTCCGTAATGGATTCCAATCCTTTTTAGCAATTATGGTAACATCAGCCCCTGAATCTGTAATTAATTTTTTTTTCAACAGATAATGTCAGCAGTGGCTGAGTGTTATCTAATCTTTGTATCCAAAATGCATCATGGGAAGCCAGAGGTTGAAGTTTAGATTTTGTTTCAGGAATTTTGTTCCAAGCTTTTATGGCTGCTCTAGTTGTTTGATCAAGTAACACGTCCATGCTAATTTGAACCTCATCTCATAAATTTTTGAGTAAAATAGCATGTAAGACTTCCTGATATTCTTGTAGCCATACAGTATATTGAGCAGGAGTTAAAACAGTTTTTCCAAGTATGTTCCAATCCCAAGGGGTCATATTATATAGATTAGAAATTGATTCTAAGCATTCCTTAGTAAAAGTACTGTGTAAGCCATTTTCTGTTATGCTCTTTTTAAATCTTTCAAACAAGGAGAATGGGAGGTTTTCATGTCTCAGCTGAGTCCCAGTTCTTACAACAGGAAAGACATGATGAGCATCAACTCACATGTTATGTCCTTCTGTAAGACAGGACTCCATCAAGGGAACAAATGAATTGTTTGCCTCTAAAGGTGGAGGTGGGGGGAGAGGAGGAGGAGGCGAACATTGTTTTCCATCCTTTTTAATGGTGTAAACACGTTTTTCCTTTTGTTAAGGTTCTGGATAATTTTTAAAGCAATTCGACAAAATTTCCAAACCAATATAAGCAATAATAATTTAGTTATATGACAGTTAGTTACCTTATAACCTACTGCTTTAAGGAGACATAGAAGGACCGAACTACGTTGAACTTCCCTCTTAGACAGTAAACTACCCATAATCTCAAGAATAGATAGAAAAAAGAGAGTAAGAAAGCAAAACTTCTGGGCAAAGCCCTACTTAGACACTGCCACAGGTGTGCAATCACTTAATCGAAAGCCACCTCTGTGATTCCCCTTACCGGGATGAGTCCCCCTTACTGGGATTTCCCTCTTGACAGGATGAAGAGACGTCCTGTTTCTTTTCTGGGTGTCCTGTTACTTTTCCCCCTTTTTGCTAAGTACAGTTTAACAAGTTTAACAATAGATGCTGGTAACATTCAGTAAGACAAACAAGGTGACATTCTATAATTCAATTAAGTCGATCCACTAACAAAAGCTTGATTTTAGCAAACATTCTCTTCTTACAACAATTTTCCAGTATCTTTACGTATCAATCAGTAACCTGTCTGTCTTTGAGCCAGCAACCTTGCTGTGTTACAATTCTTTATCTTACAACAGAGACTATAGCCTGGGGAAAATTTCCTGTCCCCTGCAAGGTCAATATTTGAAACTGCAAGGCTTTGGAAAACCAAGCCCTGTGAAGTACATTTGTTTTATGCATACTTCACAATATCAGGTTTATATGTCTTAGAAAATGATGGATACTCAGAGATTTCTGTCAGTAGGTGAAAATTCCTGAAAACTCTATCTGACACCATTAAACCAAGACCCCCAACTCCATCTCTCCCTTCCCCTTGCTGACCCCTTAAATCGAGATCCTCAGAGCTGCAATCTTGACTCTGATCACCAGGTGGCAGCCACCTCTTTATTTTATTATTATTATTTTTTTTTGAAGGGAATACATTTTGCAAAGTGTAGGACATGACTTGACATAATTTGTTTGCAATAATACCAATTCTGTTTGGAAAAAATATACATATATTAAAGTATTTCCATTTGCTGTTGACCTCAAATCTACACCATATTCATTAATTTATCTCTTCCCATCAGTGTAGGTTGAGGTGTCCACACTGCAGTGGACTCCCTCCCAGATAGCAGAGCATTCATCCTCCATTACCCCACTGTACAGGCTTTCTCCCAACCCCTCAGTCATCCCCTCTCCATAACACTATGAACATAGCTGCCCAGATCCTACCCAACGGTCCTTATCCTCCCTTAGTCACCTGCCGCCTGCCCTGTACTGCCCTAAGCTTGCCCACTAGAGACTTCCAAGTCCTGCTAGAGCTACCTAGTGTTTCATTGCATAGATGCCTTGGAGAATAGGTAATTACAGCCTTATTTTACACCTATCATTTTTTTCAGACAGAATTGGAATCATTTATACTTAGATATATAAGCTGAATTATAAGAGAGGTATTGTAATTTTTGCTCCTTGCATACACTTCATTGTAGAGAAGTTTGATAATGGAGGTACGTTGGTGCCACCTCGTGACAGAAACCTGAACTGCAGCTTGAACGTCACTAAGCAGAAAGGTGGGAAGGAGGGGCTGTGGCCCAAACCCAGTACACAGAGCTCTCTGGAAGTCTGTGTGGAAAGTAAACATACCCAAGGTACAGAAATACCGAGGTAACCAAACAAAAAGTGCAGCTTCTTTCAATGCTATGTGAGTGAAACAAAAAGATCATTTTTATTTTATGCTTTGATACCTCTGGGTAAATAGGTAGGGACCTATATAAGCAAAAATACGTCTGTGTCATTTATGATCATTGTAACCTGTTTTTGCACTTATTATGACCAGGTTTTCATATAAACGCATTTCTATTATAACATTTTAAATTATTTTACAACAAACTTTCACTTTTGTTTTTTTTATTTTGACCAGGTGTTTCACTGTATGGAGACCACAAAATTTATTTTGCCAATACTCTAGTGATGAAAATATACTTCCTTTAACACATTTTCTACTACAAACAATAGTATACCTAAATTTCTTGTTCATATACATACAACTGTGTTAGTAAACATTTCTTTATAATAAGGTCCTGAAAGTGTCCTTTCAAAATCCTGGAAAGTATTAACATTTTATATTAACGTAATGAATTCAAAATACTATTACTAATTTATGTATCTAACTTAGTATTAAAGTACCTGTTTCTCCAGACATTGGAAACAATGTGAATTATTACTAATCTGATAGTCAAGAAATCATCTCTCATCATTGTTTTCACTATAATTCATTTTTGTTGCCATCTAGAATTTCATCTTATATATGTGACATAACCAATTTTATAGCGTGTTATTTAGAGTGTTCTAATATTCCCTATTGTCAACACTGTGTGAGTGGCATCCTTTCAGAGTGTTTGGACTGCTAAAAGGCACAGTTCACATGGCTATTTGCATTGGTGAAATGAATATGTCCTCTTGGAGGCCAGCAACTGTCTTGGGAAAATTGTATCATTGTAATAATGGAACCTAGTTGGTGTCTCTGTGTGTGTGTGTGTGTGTGTGTGTGTATGCACGCTCGCACATGCATGTGCACGCACACGCACAGTGACAAGCATATTTCCCTCTGCTTCCTTTTGCCCCCAATAGCCTTGGTATCCCTTGGTCTTTCTTCCAAAATTATGGACCAGATGTGAAGGTACAGAATTATCAAGATAGCAGTCCTTGTAACTGGATCCTCAGCAACATCCTTCACTACATCCTGAAAGTAAACTTCTAAAAGAGTTGTTGGTGCAACGGGTGTGCACCTATGTAGCCCTTTGAACACTACTGTGATAGACACCCATAAAGGTAGTGCCATTTAGACTCACAAGTGGAGTCACATGAGCAAGGCTCCAGAGGAGTGAAGAAAGTAATAATGCTGACATCCTGTAACTCAGGGAAGGCCCTGGAATTTTTGTGGACCTGCATGATGACATGCCGTCAGTAGCACTACAAGATTCTGCCAGCTGATGTGCTCATTGCTCATCATTAGGCTGCATATGTAACTGAAACCTTTTGGACTAAAAACTAGTGACAATAATGATTAAAAGAGTATTTGTTTACTAGGAATTTTTAATTTCCTTAATATCCAGTTAAATGTGATGACTATGAAAGAATGTCCACCTATCACATTAGCAAAGTGGAAAAAGAAGCTACTGAGGATCCCCAGTATGGTGTGCATGTAGGGAAGGCTGTGCTGCCTCATATTGCTGCTGTGGATGTCAGGTAGTACAACCTGTTCCAGGCTGATTTTTCAATTTCTATGAAAGAGTCTCTGCATCCTTGATCTGTATGTATTTGGGTCTGCTCCTTCAAGTATTCATCCTCATCATGGCATCTGTCCCTGTATTAGAGAGTTCCTTTTCCTCATGATATAGCTTGTCTGGGGACTCTACTTTCTAAAGCACTGACCCAGATACACTCACTTGTCTTTACAGTGGTCCCATGAGGTTTTCTGACTTGAAGAAAGAGAAGCAGGACTAGCAACTTTCCTATATATTTTTTTTTTAATTTTAACATTCACCTGTACATATTTGTGGGGTGCAGTGTGTTGTTTCAATACATGTATATACTGCACAATGTTTCACTTAGGGTAGACAGCATAGTTTTGTACCTGTCCCTCCACCACTTCTCCTGCCCCCCACTCCTCTCCCCTCCTGGCCTCTGCTAACCATTATTCTACACTCTACTTCTATGAGAACCTCATATTTATTTATTTTTTGAGATTCCACATATGAGTGAGATCATGTGATATTTGTCTTTCTGTGCCTGACTTACTTCACTTAACATGATGTTTCAGGTTCCATCCATGTTCCTGTAACAGATAGGCTATCATTTCTTTTCATAGCTGAATAGTATTCCATTGTGTATATATACCACAGTTTTTTTATCCATTAATCAGTTGGTGGATATTTAGGTTGATTCCATCTCCTGGCTATTGTGAATAGCATTGCGATGAATATGGGAGTGCAGGTGTCTTTTGATATATTGATTTTATTTTCTTTGGGTATATACCCAATAGTGGGATAGCTAGATCATAAAATAGATCTATTTTTAGTTCTCTTAGGAACCTCCATACTGTTTGTCACAATGACTGGACCAATTTACACTCTCACCAGCAATGTAGGAGAGTTGCATTTTCTCTGCATTTGTTGTTTTCTGTATTGTTGACAATAGCCCCTCTAACTGGAGTAAGATGATATCTCATTGTGGTTTTAATTTGCATTTCCCTGATGACTAGTTATATCGAGCACTTTTTCATGTGCCTGTTGGCCATTTGTATGTCTTATTTTGAAAAATGTCTTTTCAGGTCCTTTGTCCATTTTTTAATTGTGTTATTTGCTTTTCTGCTGTTGAGTTGTTTGAGTTCTTTATATATTCTGGATATTAACCCCCTTGTCTTATGTGTAGTTTGCAAACACTCTCCCATTCTGTAGGTTGTCTCTTCACTTTGTTGATTGCGTACTTTGTTGTGCAGAAGCTTTGCAATTAGCAGCCTTTCTTTAGAGGTGAAGATACAGATTTCAGTAGTGACACAGGTCAGCAAGAAGGCAGGATTTACATGATTATAGTGTGATGTGCAGCTGAGTGTCACACAATATGTATATGGACATACAGGGTGCCAGTCTCTACTATTCCACTTAGTAGCAGGATACATCGTTGTTTCTCCAGGTACAAAACAGTGTAGAGATCATATCCTCTACTTCCCAGGAACGTCGTGGGAAATTCATGAGACTGAAAAGTAGCACGCATTCAGGAAAGGAGAGTCCTCCTGGCTCTCTGAAGTCATGGGTCCTGCACTTATATAAAACATTTAAGTTCTAACCACGCTATGGCTGAGCACAAATGGTCATTCAATTACAAAATAATACAAGCACTTATGTTTACTAAGTTCTTCCAATACAATTTATGATAATATCTGCAGCGTAGATGGGAAAGTAGTTACTTAGAAATCCTTGCTCTTTCCTTCCCACCTGAAGCCTCAAAAGTGCTTTCTTAGGTGGGATCTCATTAACCTCTACATCTGTCTGACAGATGTGTCGATTTTCTACACTGACAACCGGTTCTCCAATTCTTCGACACCAACTGGGTGTCCAAGAATTTAATTAAATTTTATCTACCGGGAGTTAGCTTCAGATCTCACAAGTTAAAAGGCTCAATCCCATAAGACTTCCCCAACTTCAGATGCCAGCCACAAGTGGGGGTCCCCAACTGACTCACAATTTTGCCCAGCTGACTACAAATTGAGGGGTCCTTAACCACGCCCTCCCCACCTCAGGTTTTAGATTTCACGAGCATCACTCAGAGAACTCACTTACTACTACCAGTTTATTATAGAAAATACAACTCAGGAAGAGCCAAATGGAAGAGATGCATAGGGTAAGGTATGGGGGGAAGGAGGGGTGTTGAGTTTTCATGCCCTCTTGGGGAACACCACCTTCCCAGAATATCAATGTGTTTGCCAACCTGGAAATTCCCCAAATCTCGTTGTGTAGAGTTTTTTGTGGAGACTTCATTACATAGGCATGATTGATTAAATCATTGAGTATTGGTGATTGCACTCAAACTCTGGCCCCTCTTCACTACCCAGATGTCAGAGGGGTGGGATAAAAGTTCTAGCACTCTAATTACCTGATTGGTTTTTCAGGTAATCAGATTAAATCCAGGCCACCCACGCGCCCCCCCCCCCCAACCACAAGCCATCTCATTAGCATAAAAATATAGTAAATTTCAAAGGTTTTAAGAGATCTGTGCCAGGAACTGGGGACAAAGAGTATTTATTTTTATTGTACCACAAGACCATTTACATTTAATGTAGTTTTTAAAATAATTGGATTTAAGTCTACCATTTTATCATTAATTTTCTTTTTTTCCTTCATTTTTCATTTCTTTGTTTCTTTCCCCTTTCTAGCCTTCTTTTAGTTTATTTGAACATTTTTTATACTTTAATTTTTCTGTGGTGATTTTGACACTATTTCTTTGTATAACATTTTTAGTGGTCACCATACTGATTACAAGCTACTATCTTAACTTTTCACAGTCTTTCGGAATTTTAGAACTAAAATTTTACACTTTGATTTGTAGAAATCTCACCATCTTACAGGTTCCTATACCCTTCCCCCTTATGCTAGAAATGTTTCACGTACTATATATACAGTCATTGAAAACCCTATCATTTAATGTTATATTTTTGCTTCTAACAAACATATTTTAGAGAACACAAAAGGAGAATAGTCTATTATATTTATCCAGATATGTACTATTTCGATTGCTTTTCCTGTGCAAGTAGTCATGATATTTGCCTTAAAATAAAATTTTATTTTTCTTACAATTTCATAACCTGCCTTTCTTCACTAGCAATGCATATTGAATGTCATTCAATATCAATAAACAACCTCCTGCATCATAGTTTCAGTGCTTGCAAAAATACTAAGAGCCTATAAAAATATAAAAGTATTGAAATTAGCTAACATTTATTTTGGGCCAAGTAATTCTATTTGTTCTCAAAACTACCCTGTGAAATTGTTCATCCTCATTTACAGATGAAGAAAATGAAGAACTGAGAGGTTACGTAGTACTTTGCCTAAGATTGGACACTTAAAAAGTGACACATTATGGATTTGAACCCAAACAACATGGCTCCAGAGCCTATGAATATTTAGGGTTGATAGAGTTTGAGAGACAGAAGCACACAGAGATTACCAAGTTTCACCAAACTCACACTAATACACACTTACACATAGTGTTTCATTTAAAAAAATTGGGATCAGCTTATAATTTCTCTGCGAATTGGTGTTCTTTAAAAATATTTCCAAAACAACAAAATCATGGGTACATTATTTCTTTTTATGTTTAAAAGTATTTTGTGTTTTCCAATTTTTGTCTTAATCATTTTTTCTGTTTATAGCATTTCAAGCAATAAACAAATGTATATTTATAAAATGAAATTACCCTGAATCTCCCTCCTACCTGACTCCTGTCCCCTACCTCAAAGGCGTCCACTATGAATAGGTTGACGCATGTTCTCCAGATGTGTTTCTCTGCAGGTAAAGTATTACCATAATCACAGACACAAAAATATTTATTCATACATATGTCCTTTTCCGATATTAGAATCATGTTATCCATATTCTTCAATTTAACTTTTTTCATTGAAAATAGCATCTGTGGGGCCAGCCCCATGGCTCACTCAGGAGAGTGTGGTGCTGGTAGTGCCAAGGCCGTGGGTTCCGATCCTATATAGGGATGACCAGTGAGCTCATTGGCAGAGCATGGTGCAGACCACACCGTGCCGCGGGTTGTGATCCCCTTACCGGTCAGAAAAAAAAAAAAAAGAAAATAGCATCTGTGTATGTTTTCACTTGTATTTTATTAGCTAATGTGTTTTCAAATGTTTCTTGGGCATGCATATTGCTCTTTACATGAATTCTCTGTTTATGGCTATATTAGTTATCTATCACTGCACAATTAATTACCCCAAAATTTAAGCGCTTAAAACAACTAATATATATTACCACACCATTTCTTTGGATCAGGAATCAGGGTGCAGCTTTGATGGGAGTCTCTGGCTCAGGCTCTCTCATAAGGCTGCAATCGAGGTCTAGGTGGAGGCTATAGGCATCTTAAGGCTCAACTGGGGGAGGATGCACTCCAAGCTCATTCACATGACTGCTGGCAGGCCTCAGGGCCTCACTAATTTTTACCAGAAACCTTGGTTTCTTGCTACATGGGCAGCTCACAACATGGCACCTAGCTTCTCTCAGAGGAAGCACAAAAACAAAGGCCCCCAACAAGGAAGACACAGCCTCTTTGAAACCTAATCTCAGAAGTGGCATACCATCTCTCCCTACGTATTTTGTTAGAAGCAGGTCAGCCCATACACAATGGGACAGGTTACACAAGAGAATGAGCACCCAAAGGTGAGGATCATTTGGGGCAGGTGTTACAATCTGCCTATCACAACATCATTAGACCCTTCTCCATATTGGTTACTGAGAATGTTTCATTATATCTTGAGAATTAGTCCCACATAATTTGCCAGTATTTATACTCTTCAAACAAGTTTGAATGAGTTATGATGCTATACAATATTTTAACATGTTCAATATTATGACTTAAAAACAATACAGCTCATTATAAAAATAATAAGCAGCACCCCGGGCAACATGAAACATGAGCACTGAAAGAGATTATGACATTCACAGCCCTGGTGGTTTCTAGTAAAATTTAGTAAAATTTCATTTTACATTACTGAGCAGGCATTAACAAAGCAGTGTCCAATTTACCTAACTTCTCCTTACTTCCTATACCCTGATCTAAACTGTGGATTTAATAATAGGCTACTCAAATAAATGTTCAGATTAAAAGAGATACAATTTGGAGTACTACTTGCTTACATTAGTTTAAAAACATTAATATCCTACCCACAAATCATTTTCCCCAGATAAAAACATTTGTTGTTCTGACTGAGCCTCTATTTGTCACACCTTAAAAAACAGTCAATTCACATGTTGCTTATACCCAGGTCTCTTAGTCCCAGGGGTAGGATTTCATTTTTGTCACCATCATTATCATGACTACCAAGTATGTAAACATCCATGGAAAGTGTAAAATAACCAGGGCATCCATGGAAAGGGTAAAATAACCAGTCACTAAGCCCTGTTGGGGTATCATTTACAGAAGAAGTCGCTGGGGATATGCAATGTTTCTCAAACTTTTTTCATTATCACTTATTTCATTTCATTATATTTAGACATTTTTTTTCCTGTCAACCCCTTTTTGCCCAGAACATAAACTTTTAAGATTACAGATGTAGTGCATATCTGTTTATGTATTTTGGACCTTTGGAGGGCCACAAACTATTGTAATGTCCACTGTCATTTCCCTACTCTCAAGAACCAATTTCAACCCCATGGGGGGTGATATTGCTCTTTTTAAGATTGCATGCTATATTGTGATGATGGCAAGAACTGAGACCCTGTTTCTGCCTCTTACTTGACGTGTTATACTAGAATAATATCTTAGCCTCTGTTAGCTTGCCTTTGGTCATTTCTAACAAGGATCTCATGATGCCTTTCTTACAAAACTGTAGAGAGGGGTAAATGGGAAACTCTGTGCAAAGTATATGGCACATAGTAGGACTTCAATGTGTGTTTGTCCTGGCCCACCTTTCTACTTCCTCCAGGAGAAGTGATGACTGTTATAAATCAAACAGCATAACTGCCATAGCAGTTCAACAAGGCACCCTTAACAAGATGGTAGATCAGAATCAACTTTCGAAACCCTCACTTGACACTCCCTTATTAGTGGAAGTAGGACTTCTGTATCAAAGCCATTCAAGTTATCAAGCTGTAAAAATATGGGCCTCAGACAACAGATATGCCCCCTCAAAACAACAGTGGATGTGAGTACCCATTTCGCTTTCATTCCAAAAACACCAGGCATTATCAGCTTTTGTCTTTATTGCCATTTTAATCTTGTTTTCCCTAGATATGACCCATCAGAAGTGTCATATCATATGGTCATTAAATTTACAGATTCACAGTCTCCTTCCCTAGGGTTGCCAGATTTAAGAAATAAAAATAAAGGACACAGTTACCTGAAATTTCAATTTCAGGTAAATGATATCACATTGCATGGAACACATTTACACTAATATTATTTGTTGTTTATTTATAATCTAAATTTCACTGAGTGTCTTCTATTTTATCTGGCAACCCTACACATGGAGGGCTCTGCATTGAACCATGGTGCTCCAGTCAGCTGTCCAACTGAGCTCCCAGCAGATGCCAGCACCACGTGAGTGAGGTGTCTCAGATGTCCCAGCCAAGTCATCCATGTGAGTGAGATGTCTCAGATGTCCCAGCCAAGTGGAGCCCCCAGATGACTACAGCCCCATGTGACAAACATCACATGCACCAGAAAACACCCAGCTGATCTCAATCAACGCAGAGACTCCTGAGATAATAAATGGCTATTGTCTTAGCATGTTTTGTTGAGAAGAAATGGATATACAAAATATGTGGTTTTGGTGAACTTTCCCTCTTTTTCTGTGGTCTGTTATCATTGGATACGAAAGGGTTTCTCATATCCTTGAAGGCTTGGTGGGACTTGGTTATAATTTTGACTATAGTCTATATGTGGGTTTATGTGTGTGTATAGATTGCTGAACATTTCATCATTTCCTTCCTGAAGGGATTTCCAAGAAAACGTTTCATGATGTATGATTTTCAACCCATTCTTGGAATTTAGAACCTAATTTCAATCCACCTCTCCAAGATGAGCCTTCACTATAATCACTCATGTTAAAAAAAAAAAAAATTGTCAGGCTGTTGCTACAAACCACTCCCTGAGCCACATGGAAAGCCATATCTTCCGAAGTTTGCTGTGTGAGCATTTAATCAGAACAAGGAGTATTTAATTCACTTCGAGAAGTGTTTCTCAAAGAAGGTGTCCTGATACACTTTCTCTTGCTACACAGCTAGGAAATCACTTTTCTTGGGCACACATAGACATGGCTTCTTCAGCAGACAGCAGATAAATATATACTGCAGTACTTGGCCTTTGTGCTTGTCCCAGTGCAGCACTGCTGGGTGGATGTCTGTCCAATTCTGGAGTTTATTAATGAGAAGTCCATGTGCCAGCAAATCTAAGTCACGTTCTCCAATATCACCTTTGTAAGGAATAGAGTTGAGGTATTGTTTTCTTGAATCATTTGTCATAGTTCTTAGTTGGTTTAGATACCAGATATGGAGATGGGGTGAATTTTGGGGGCCACTTAAAGACCAAAGTATTTTACCACATGATCATAAAAATACTTGGGAAACCAGGGAAACACAGAAAGGGGAATAGAGCTACGGACCTATTATAGGACCTACCCAAGAGCAAAATAGAACAAGCACTCCTCAGGGCAGCTTACTACCAGGAGTTTTGAAGGGAGAGAGCCTGGGATGTGCAACCCCTATTTCTCCTTCCAGACTCACTAATCAGATAAGTCGTTTCTACAACACCGAAGAAGTAAGTGTATAGAGAGAATGGAAGTGCTTTGGTCATAGATGTCCCTCCACATGCAAGATAGAAATGGAGGATAAGAATTTCCCCAAGACAAACTATTGTATGATTCAATTAACTTAGGTTTCTGCCTACTAAATGGCTGTAATATTCTAGACTTGCCTCCCTGAAACAACTCGGAATGTTTCCTTAAATGACATTTTTTGGTGTCTCTAGATCATTTAGTCACATGACTTAACTCAGTCCTTTAGTTTTCTGCACCAGATGGCCAACTGCTTAGCATGTTGTGTGATTTTTACATGCTCACCTTCAGAAGGCTAGTTCATCTTCAAGAGCTCTAAGATAACTCTCTGGGTCTCTGTGTACTGATAATATTCAGTGACAGGCAAGGGGACAAAAAGCCAAGCAGTGGAATTTCAGGTGTGGGTGACCAGCCTGCCTATCATGGATGCCATAGAAACCTGATGTCACAATGGCGACTTTGATGACATTTTAATAGAGACTGATGTGGCCTGGCAAGAAGAGCAGGGTCCCGCCTTCAAGTGTTTGGGGTTCAGCTAAGGGCATGGATGCCCTGCAGTGGACACTGAACCATCCTGGGGTGTAGGGAGATGAAGGGACCCCAGATCCAAGTCACCTTGTTTGAGCTTTGAGATTCGGTGTCCAGCTGTCTGGTAAGTCAGAGAGATGTGGGACCCTCCTGGCCCCATTGAGTATGGTGTCCTGCTTCAGGGTGTCCTGGAGCTACTTTCCATCCAAAGGCAGGGTGCAGGAGGGTAAGACAGGTAACAGCTCTCTGTGAGCCCAGCTCCCCACTCTGTAACTCTGTAAAATGGCAATGAGAATGGGATAAGAATGGAAGTGCTGGAACCTTCAGTGATAACACATGTGCAAGTCAATAGCCCTGAGGTTTTTGTGGGATCACAGATGTCTCGATGCATTCAGGCCACTTCTTACTCCTTTTCAAATTTGTTGTTGGGGAACAGATGAAGCAAAGAAAAAAAAGGCCCTGGTAAAACTCATTGTGCCTTCAGTTTGTTATGATCACTACCCAATTTGTATAAATGTCGTTGGTTACTCACCTAGTACCTAGCGTTGCGCCAGGCTCATAGTTACTCCAATAAAGCATAGTAATTGCTGGATTCTGTCTCTCCCTATGCAGATTTTCATGCAGGTAGCTGAATTCATATTAGGTGTCTAAAAGGGGGCGAGTCCTAAGAATCTGCTTCAGGATGGCTGCTGAAGCTTCTGCTTCAGATTCAAAGGGCTGCAGTCTTCAAGGAGTCCCACAGTATTTCCATTCATGATGCGATATGACACCTGGCTTGAGTAAGTTCATACATCTGACCAAAAATGTGTCATAGAATAGCTCCTGTGAGGTACACAAAATACTTTCTCTAAAAGTAGAGATGTTACTTGATGTCGTTATTGGAGAAGAGGTTTAGAAGATGGAATTTCATTGCATCAACAGCTGCATGCTTTGCAGTAGCATTTGAGGCCCATCTTAGAGATGCTTTCTTTGTCTGAAGGCAATGAATTCACCTGACTGTTGAACAAACTTGATGTTTAAGATAAATTTGCAATAAATTTACATGTAGTTTTCTGACTTCAAAAATAGTGATTTCCATGTATCTCTCAGATGGGTGTTTAAATATGCAGTTGGTTAGAAAGTTTTCTTAGTACTTTGAGATAGCAATATGCATCATTCCATGGCTGCCACAATTTTACTGATCTTAAAATGAATTTATCAAGTGTTAGTTAAAAGTGTCAGGTATAAGAATTCAGTATTTTCAAAAATAATAATTATCTTATTTTTTTAAAATTTTATTTTGTCAATATACAATGAGGTTGATTATTGGGGCACATTACCAAAACCCTCCTCCCTCCTCCCTCTCCCCCCTCCCACCCAACAGTGTATTTTCTGTTTGCTTGTTGTATCAACTTCAAGGAGTTGTGGTTGTTAAGTCTTCTCCCCCCCCCCCCCCCGGTATTTTTGTGTGTGCGTGTGAATTTATTTATTTGTTTTATGCTCCCACCAATAAGTGAGAACATATGGTATTTCTCTTTCTGTGCCTGACTTGTTTCACTTAAAATAATTCTCTCAAGGTCCACCCATGTTGTTGCAAATGGCAGTATTTCACTCGTTTTTATAGCTGAGTAGTATTCCATTGTGTAGATATACCACATTTTCCATATCCACTCATCTGGGCTGGTTCCAACTCTTGGCTATTGTAAAGAGTGCTGCAATGAACATTGCGGAACACGGATATCTTCGACTTGATGATTTCCATTCCTCTGGGTATATTCCCAGCAGTGGGATAGCTCGGTCATATGGCAGATCTATCTGCAATTGTTTGAGGAACCTCCATACCATTTTCCATAGAGGCTGCACCATTTTGCAGTCCCACCAACAATGTATGAGAGTTCCTTTTTCTCTGCAACCTCGGTCCCCTACTATTATGGTATTGGTGTCTATTACCTTCTCTAGGTCTAATAGTGTTTGTTTTATAAATCTAAAAAATAATAATTATCTTATAGTTTGCACTGTTATAATAATACTCAGCCACATCTCCTACAAATATCTACAAATTAAGTACCATTATGATTATTTTCCAGTATATATAATTTTAGTTCTGTACTTCAGAAGGACATATATGTTAGCTTTTCCTAGATTATTAGATATATCTCATCACAAATAAATGTCCATGTTTTCATATGTAGTGTGAACCAATTAGGTAAGATGTAGTGTGAACTTGTTAATATGACTAGAGCATATTAATGGGAATCTTTCTTGTGATTAATATAACATTAAAGACTTAGAAAATTATAAATATATTTCAAATCTGCAACATTTAAAATATATGCTTTAATAAGTTGTGACATACATATACACTGAAACCAACACTTCATTCAAGTTAATGAACATATTCATCGCCCCAAAAGTTTCCTCATGCACCTTAGTAACCTTCCTACCCACCTGTCTCCAACCTCTAACTCCATCCTCTCAACCCCTGCCCATTCCTAAACAACCAATTAACTTCCATCATTGATCTACTTGTCGACCATAATACCAATAGCACACTCCCTTGATTAATGAAGGTTTATAATGAGTCTTGAAATCAGGTAGTACTAATCCTTCAACTTTGTTCTTTTTCAAAATTCTTTTTAATAATGTAGATTTTTTGCACCTTCATATGAATTTTATTTTATTTTTTATTTTCTATTTTTTATTTATTTGTATTTTATTAATATTATTTTTACATTCTATAATGTTGCAGAGTAGGTGGGAGGGAGGGAGAGGGGGAAAGGGGAAGAAAATGTGTTGAAAGAAGGAGGAAGGAGGAAGGGTGGGATTGAGGTCTGTGGCACTCTCCACATTCCCACAGGTGAGTGGGGGGGGCTTCCAGTGGTGGCCTGGTCATTGCCAGACTGGGTGCAGATGTCAGGGTAGCATGGCAAAAGCCCTCACCTCCCACCTCCCTAGCTCAGTAACCCAGGGCCTTTCTTGCTGTGGCTCAGTGGTCATTGCTGGGCTGGCTGAGGGTGTGGGGGTGGCATGGCTGAGGCCCTTGGTTCCACACCACCCTAGCTTGGGAGAGCCTGTGGCACTTCCTGTAGCGGCTGGGTGGTCATCGCTGGGCTGGTTGCTCATGTGGGGGAGGGTGACTGAGGCCCAAGGTGCCCCACTGCCCTGACTCAAGAGAGCCCGGAACGCTTCCTGAGGCAGCACAGTGGTCATTGCTGGGGTGGTTGTGTTTGTCGGGGGTGTGTGGCCGAGGCCTGGAGACTCCACCCTTGGGACTGGTTGTGGGTATCAGGGGGCATAGCCCTCCCTGCTTTCTGGTTTGGTAGCCCAGGAGACTTCCAGTCCTTCTAGGTGTTATAGGTGTTCTTTGGTGAAATGAAGCCTTTACTAGTTAGTATCAAACTTTGTCTCTGGTTGTGGGTACTTTGTTTTTTCTTCCAGTTCTGTGTCAGATTATTTGCTGTTCCCACCACTCAAACTCTGCACTGGAACTAATTTGTGGTCCTTTGCTTACTTCTAAAGTGGAGAACTTCCTGTGAGGACCAGGAGGACCAGTACTTGAGCTCTGTGGTTTGCTAAATTGCTTTTTTGATGCTGATTCCCTAGGGAAGGCTTTTTGTCAGCTCTGGTTTTAATGGTTGACGTTATAGGTTCTTCCAGGTCTAGTGAAATCTGGTGCACCTGGGTTGTGTAGAAATACTGGTCTGGGCCTGAGCCTTTGCATCAAACTGCACCCATTGCAATTCTGCATCCCTGACCAGTCTCCTCTGAGTGATCCTGCACTGATTAGGGGGAAGATCACCTGTCCTTGCTGGGCCCCAGTGTTCTCCTGGTGGGCCCATCTCCCCCACTGCCTATGCTCCAAACACTTCTCACAGGACGGGCAATGCTATGGTCCCTTGTGATGACTCACCAGCCTCTGAGTGGCTACTCTTTTTCAGTTGTTGTGCCTCCTTGGTCCTATGTGTGTCCATGGGAACCCTATTAGTGGTATTGCTGCCCTTGGGGCCACCAAGGCCCTCTTCTCCCCTGCTGCCTCCATGCAACTTCATCCAAAGGGCACAGATGCAGCTTTTTTTTTTTTTCAGTTCCTGATCTGTGTGCTCAGCAGCTCCAGCCTGGAAATGACTGGGCTCGAAATGGTCAAAGTGGTGTTTTCTTCCTCTCATTGTGGCTTCTCCCACCTTCATGCACTCCGTAGTTCTCCCTTCCTCTTCTCCTGAGCTCTAGTGGCCTCACCTTGGCTGTTGTTGCTTTTTTATAGTTGTAAATTGGTTAATTTGTGGGAGAGAGTGATACTGGGGATTGTCGCCTACTTGACCAGAAGCCCACATGAATTTTAGAATCAGCTCATCAGTTTCTTTTTCAAAAAAAGCCTACTAGGTTATTTATAGGGATTTCACTCAATCTATAGATTAGCTTGGGAAATTTTCATCTTAACAATACTGAGTTTTCTGACTTAAGAACAAGAAAAAAGTCCCAGAGATAATTTTATAGGTCATGTACAGAAAAATCAATCACTAGAAGAAAATAGTTGTGGTACTTTCAACTTAATATAGGTGGTCAGAATTGAATCTGTTGAATTGTGGAGTTTTTCTTCTTTATGCCTTTTGTATTCACTTCAATGAATTTTAGGGAACTTGAGATTGAGATAGAGGGAGGGAGAGAACATATATAAGTATATGAGTATGCATACATATATATGCATGGATATGTGCATGTGCATATTGCTAAGGCTGCTAGGAGTATTTATTTATTTATTTATTTTTTGTCTTTTTTCGTGTCCAGCAACGGATCGCAACCCTCAGTGTCGCACCCGTACCGGACTGGGACCGGCATATTTTGATAAATACTTGGGGTTAATTACAGTCTAATGTGCCAGTCCTATTCCATTCCTAGTTATATTAGAAACCAAAACCAGGGGCTGCTGGTTTGTCTTTTTCACAGCTTTCCTTGGCCAGCATGGTTACCATGGTGACTTGGTGACAGCTGAGACATTTGGTGCAGAATGAGTATCCTTTTATAATTCTTGCCTGAGTCATTATTACCATGAAATTTGTCAAGTGTTGCTTTCCTAGATCTGTCATTCTTTCTAGATTTATTAAGTGGCATTCAACGGTAGGGTATACCTTTCCCTTCTATCCTGTTATTTATTTGTTTATTTATTGAAGCATTTATTTATATCAATATGACTTACAGATTTCTATTTTGCCCAAAATGTTACCATACGTTAATATAATTGTATATTTTGATATTGAAATGGTCTCAGAGCTGTTCAGTCGAAGGACCTTCAAGTTGGCCTCAATGTTGATCTGACACCTCCCTATAATTCCTTGAGTGTGTACTG
The DNA here is from genome assembly GCF_000696425.1 of Galeopterus variegatus. Taxonomy (NCBI): domain Eukaryota; kingdom Metazoa; phylum Chordata; class Mammalia; order Dermoptera; family Cynocephalidae; genus Galeopterus; species Galeopterus variegatus. The sequence continues at coordinate 103,258 of NW_007733515.1, forward strand.
TGCTCTCTGAGCCTGACTCTTTCTCCATGTGTAGAAAGGAAGTACTAATGTCCACATTAGAGAATTGCTTTGAGGTCTTGAAGAGAAAAAATCTGAAAATAACAACATACAGCTTATGGCATCTATTATGCCCTCAACAAATGTTAGTTCCCTATTTCAACTTTGCCTCCTTCGTTCTGTCAATGTGATGCCTCTGACATTAACATAATAGCATGACTACAGAGAGAATACTTGGAAATGTAACAGCAGGCAGGGATAAGCCCACATTTCCATTATGTGTGAGCTTCAGTGTCACTGCTGTGTGTGGGAGGGTTGTGGGGTGGAGCTGGGGAACAGGAGAAGCGTCATTACACAACCTCCAGTTACCTGAGTGGGGATAGGCAAGACACCATCACCTCATCCCCTGCATTTCATGTGCTTTCCCATCCTTTCACTTTCTTCTCTCTTCCATATGCTTTCTTATCCCCTTGCTCTCCCTACTAGTGTAATATCAAAGAAAGGTGTGGACTCTGCCCCAGAACCAGAATCTCATAGAAAAGAATCCAGTGTGGCACTGAGTCTGCTAGGCAGGTTCCTGGAACAGGAGTGAAGAGATCAGGGTCCCATCATGGGGTCACATTAGGTAAGTCACTATACTTCCACCAGCCTCTTGCCTAACCATCCATGAATACTCTGGAGTTTAAGTGTGATCTTATATGGGGAAGCAATATGTGGTCTTCAGTGGAAGGAAAGGACCAGCGCACTCCCAAGTAATGACATTAACAGAGACATTCCAGGTGTCCCAGAACTCTGCATGTTAGGCATTAAATTAATGGTGCTTAGTATGAGCTGTTGAGGTGAAGACTTTTCCAAGTGTGGTCTACAGACCACTTCATCAAAATTGTAAGGGGGTGTTTGTTAAAATAGCAGATATTTGGGTCCATCATAAATCAACTGAATCAAAGCCAGGGAGGTGGGGTGGAGGGTATTTACTTTGTTAGTAATTTCTCCAGCTGGTTCTCATACTCATCCAAACATGAAAAGCACTGCTGTGTGTCAAAGACCAGCTCCAGTCAAGTTGGGGGCCCTTGAAAAAGGGATGAGGAGTCAGCAAAAATAACAAACACAGACAGAGACCTCAATGCATGAGTATGCACGTTCTCTCTCTGCGGGCTGTCAGCATGTTGCAGCTGGAGCCCAGTAGAGCATGAGACAATGCCCTTTATTTAGATTTTTCTCTGCAGGGGGGTTTTGGGTACTATTTTTATTGTATCAGCAAGCTTAAATCAATAGTCCAAAAAGCAGGGAGGAAACATTTTTAGAGGTCAGCCAGTCCTTTCCTTTTGTCAGCATGTCTCAGGTGATCAACTCATGCTTCTTTTTCCTGGAATCAGGTTATCAGATTGGAACCATCCCTTCATTGTCTTGAAGTTATCTTGTGACCTTTTTCTGTTAGCAAGCTGTGGTTAATATCCACCCTATTAACAGGGTGGCAGCTATTTTGTAGATAACCTATATTTATTCTTAAATGTAAATACAACTTTGCTAACAGGAAAAATGTTAACATTTCTGTGGCCCTGTAATCTTGACCTAAATGTCAAAGTGTCATTGTGCACAGCACCATCCCTCACAAAACCAGTTACACTCTCTTATTTTTCTAAGATCTAATTTTGCAGGCTTAATAATTTTACAGCATATATTGTTATCCCAACACCTGATTCTTAATGATTTATTTAACTAACCTATATCTATTCTTAAATGTAAATACAACTTTGCTAAAAGGAAAATGTTAACATTTCTGTGGCCCTGTAATCTTGATCTAAATGTCAAAGTAGCATTGTGCACAGCACCATCCCTCACAAAACCAGTTGCACTCTCTTATTTTTCAAAGATCTAATTTTGCAGGTTTAATAATTTTACAGCATATATTTTTATCCCAACACCTGATTCTTAATGATTTATTTAAAACTGGGCACCACCAAGTAAAGGGAATTCTACAGTTTCATTCCCATATACTTAATTTATCCCAATCATATAATTTCTCATTAATACCAACCATTCTCTTGCCATTAATACAGTCTCCAATAAATGATGTTTACCAACTTATATCATATTTTGGACGTCCCCTGGGAAGGTACCAAATTTTTCTTTTCCCCATTTTATATCCCATGTAACCATTTACCCTGATGGTGGGAAGAGGATGGGGACTTCTTTTATTTATTAATTTCTTTGGTAAAGGCAATTGCTCATTATTAATCGTAACCAATGTTTTTGAAACATCTGTTGGCATAATTAATTGACTCAAAAGGGACAATTTGGAATTATGCAATCTTCCCAGATATTTGGTGGGACTATCTAATTTTATGACAACAACTGTTTGTGTGTCATTTTCTGCATCTTTTGGAGACTCAGGAAACCGCCATGCTGACCAAAACATCAAAAGAGAAAGTAAAAGCAGTACCACTATGCCGAGGCAGAGATCCTTACAGTGAAAGCAAGTGCTCATAGCCGTGGCCCTGCTAGCAGCTCTCCCTCTAGCAGTCTTGCCAACTCAGAGAGGGAAGCCCAAGCTATTCTTTTCAGGACTCCGCCATGGCATGGACAGTGCCAGCTATGGATTTGCAACAAGGTTTTCTATAATTTTGAATCCTTTTATGTTTAATTTCTTTATTAGTTGCTTCTGCTTCTCAGCTTTATATATCTGTATATTCTCTGGTGTGTCAAATAGGTAACAATTCTTTCATTTATGTAATTTTTATTGATTGATTTATGTGTGAAATATTAAACTAGGCACTGGAGAAACAGCACAGAGAACAAGACAGGCAGGGTTACTGGAGGTATCATTCTAGTTTGGGAAAACTGGTAATAAAGAGGTAAACTAATCAACAAGAAGTGCGATTTCATGTGAATATTTGTGCTTTGAAGAAAATAAACATGTAAATATAATAGAAAAAGACTGGGACAGGGATTATTATACATGAGGTTGTCAGTGAAGTTCTTTCTCAGGAAGTGATATTTGAGCTGAGTACTGAAGGTCAAGAAGAAACCAGGCATGGATAGGCATTTTATCAGTGTTCCTGCACTGTGTGTGGGCATCAGTTGATCCAGGAGCAAAGGACAAGCTCTAGTGGCTTCACTATGGCAGACAACATGCAGAGAGGTGGAAGATGAGGTTAAAGGGGCAAGAAGAAACAACAGGGTTTGGGCTGTGTAAGGAATTTGGATTTTATTCTGAGTGTGGAGGGTTAGGGAGTGGGAGTGACATGATCCGACTCATGTTCTCAGAAGGTGACTCTGATTGCTGTGTGAAGAATGGACTGGAGAGGGACAAGATACCAAGTGGAGATAACAATTAGGAGAATGTTACAGATGTCAAGGGAAGGACAGGGGAATAGGACTAGAGCTGCAGCAGTGTGCAGAGGGAGGGGTGGACCTAGATAATAAGTTGTGTTTGGAGGTAGGGAGGCGGGCTCTGTAGTGGTTCTGCGTGTGGGTGTGGGGGGGATAATGCAGAATCAAGGACAACCCCTGGGATTTGTGTTCAGCCATTTGGAGAAATGGTGGTGCTGCTTTTTGAGATCAGCCATTCCAAGTGCTTTAGAGATGTTCTTATGATAATTAGGTCTGCCAACAGTAATTGTAGTGAAAATTAGTGATTTAGAAGATGCGTCGGTTGATGAATAAGATTTTGTTGTAAGAACGTCAAGTTTTATTAAAGACACATGGAAATTGTAAAATATCTGGAACTGTAACAATCTCAAAATATGAGTTTTTAAGAAGCAGCTCACATTTATCATTCTGTTTACATTATGGCTGGCACTCTTCTAAAGGTTTTCATTTATTAAGTCAAGTAATTCTCAAAATAACAACCTATTAGGTAGGAATGACTGTTTTCCTCTTTTGACAGAAGAGGAAACTGAGGCACGGAGGTTCTTTCACTCTCCCAAGGTCACAGGGAGGCAGGTATCCAAAAATCTCCACAGTACAGTTTTTATAACAAAGGGATTTCTATTTATCTTTGTAAAAACAAAAACACAGGCAACATTTTTTAAAACGTTTTTCTTCTACAGTAAGTAGTGTATAATTTTTTTTTCAGATGAGATATTTGGGTGACTTTAAGGTGAAATAAATGTACTCATAGTCACACAGTTTGTAATGACTATGGCTTCTTCCTAGTCTGTCTCCAGTGTTCAAACTCCTAACCTGTACATGTAGGAAGAAGTAAATGACATATGTTGAACCATGCCAGATTGTGGTGGTTGATGTTAGGGCAAGGCCATAGCTCTTTGGGGGGAAACTATCCTTTAGTATTATTTTGTCATGTACTAGAGTACATTTATTTACCAAAAAACAAGAAGGTAATAATTAAAAAACATAAAAGGCAATAGTCATCATAGTTGCTGTGTATTAGAAAGCCGGGCTGTTAAAATAGCTCCTTGGAATTCCATGGTGAAATCTATTCCCTTTTAGTAACTCAGAGTGCATTTCTAGGTGGAAATCACATTGTTCTGTGCTCTATGTTTTGTTGGTGGGGAGGCAGGGGTGGTTTGATCCCCATTGATGGATGAGGCAGATAAAGTGGTGACTTACCCAAGGTCACGTGGAGTTAGTGGTTAGGGCTGGCACTGCAGCCCAGGTATGTCTTCTGTCTTTCACCTACTTGTCTGGTTATCAGACATGGCATTAGCCTTGTTCCTATGTGTAGTAAATCACTTTTCAACAGCTCAGAGGACACATGGTTCTCTGAGGTTAATCTGCAGGTAATACAACAGCACACTGTATTTTTCAGTGTTCTTCAGAGAAACAGAACAAATAGGTTGGATATAACTGATAAGACATATGGATATATATATATATATCCATCCTATTTGTATATATGTATGTACAGACATGCAAAGAGATTTAGTTTAAGGAATTGGCTCATATGCTAATGGAGGCTGGCAAGTCCAAAATCTGCAGGGTGGCTCAACAGCTTGGAGACCCAGAGAAAAGCTGATGCTGCAACTCAAGTCCAAAGGCTGTCAGCTTCAGAATTCCTTCTTGTTCTAGGAAGGTCAATCTTTTGTTTTATTCATGCTTTTAACTGATTGGATGAAGCCCACCCAAATTATCGAGGGCAATTTGTTTTATTGTATGTCCACTGATTTAAATATTAATTTCATCCAAAAACTCTCTCACATGAACATCCAGAATAATATTTGACCAAATCTCTAGGTAATGTGGCCCAGCCAAGCTGACAAATAAAATTAACCATCAGAGACACTAAGAAACTTAAAATAAAAGGAAATGGGATGTTGACTTTACTCTCCTTCCCCAAATTCTGCTAGGAGATTGAGAGAAAATTTTCTGGAGAGATACAGCACATGCTCTTTCATGTCTAGCTCCCTTCAATCAACATACTGTGCACAATATTTCCCTTTATTGTTATCTATAGTTGTACATTGTTCATTCTCTTTGATGTACAGTATTACACCATGTACATATTTCAAAATATATGTATTTATAATGGGAATTTGGGTATTTTCCAGTTTTTGACTTGTTATGTATGATGCTGTGAATGTTCTTGTTTTTATCTTTTGGTGGACATTAGTTTCATTTCTCTTGGGCATATATCAAAGAATAGCATTTCTGAGTCACAGTGTAACTAAGTGGATACTGCCAAGCAGTTTTTCAAGTGGTTTTTGTGGTCGGTATTCCCATAAGCAGCACTGAGTGTTCTACTGCTCAATATCCTCACCGAGACTTGGAATATCCCATCTTCTTCATTTTTGTTGTTCTGTTGAGCACATGGTAGTATCTCATTGTTGTTTTTTGTTGTTGTTGTTTGTTTGTTTGTTTGTTTGTTTTCGTTAAATTTTTATTTTGTCAATATACAATGTATATG
>NW_007733516.1:0-317 GCF_000696425.1 Galeopterus variegatus
GATGAAGGTAAATGAACCAACATAATAGGGTTGTTCTGCCAAAATAGCCCAGTAGGGACAAGAGCCGTATTGAATATAATAAATGTTAAGGGTTGGGTATAATCCAAGTAAGATACAAATTGAGCTGCAATAGCATTTTCTACTTTTTTGGTTTAAGTTAGGTTTTCTTGTCTTCTAAAAACGTACTTTATCTTCTAGTTGTCCTATCTTCCCTACGTCTTTTCTTCGCCTTCCTGCATTTTTGTCGAGTTTTCCACTTTAAGTTCCTAATCTTCATTCTCCAAATTGTTTTTATACTATCACTCCCAATTAATCTT
>NW_007733516.1:1477-4773 GCF_000696425.1 Galeopterus variegatus
CTCATGCTGTGACTCCTGCCTCACCAGCCACCTCTGCGCTCGCCTCCTGAATGCCTGGAATTTTAATAGTGGATAATTTTTAGATCTCTTAGGTATGGCACTGGCTGCCTTGATTTCTTCACTCTCATCTTCTAGGGAGATTAGATCTACGTCCCCCTAGGCTGTGGAGAGGGATTTCGGAGGTCAGTCTTGGAACTGGCTTTTAATATTTTTTCAGTTTGGGCCACAGTTTCTGAAACTTCTGGGGATTTTTCCTTATCCTGAATCATGGTCCCTGATTAAATTCCAATAGGAGACGGCAGTAATGGGGACCTTTTCTGGCCTGAAAGTCTCATAGAAATATTGTAAAGTGTCTCCAACTCGAGACCACCTTTTATAATTAATAGTCCCTTTTTCTGGGAACCAAGGACAAAGATTCTTCATGAAATCAAAAAATCTTAATAGATCACTTGTTTTAACCTTTACTCCTCGCGTCTTTAAAGCCTTTTGTAACTGTCTTATGTAGAGGTCATGACAACTTAGTTCTTGTCCCATTATCAGGAGCGCTTACTCACTTTATCCTGACATGGCAGGTTCCCATGGTGGACGAAAGTTTTACTCTTTCATTTTCAGTGGTCGACCCTCCGATGCGCCATCTTCCTCACAGTGTCCCCTGTATCCAGTGCCCCACATTTGGTTGCCAAAAATGTCCCAACCTGTGGGATATTCAACGCAGACCCTGGAGGGGGGAGTGGGAATTGGATGGGACAAGAGACATGAGAAATGGAGACAAGACAGTATTCTGATCAAGTGTCATTTATTAGCCAGAAGGTCACAGCTTATATAGCCAGCAGGAGGGAATCAGCAGATAAGGAAGTCTGCAGATGTTTTCTGGGAAAAAAGCACAGGGCAAATCATTCCAGGAAATGGAACATTTATTGGTTATCTAAAGCAAAGCAGCGGTGATCTATGCCTAGGTCTGTGCAAGCAGTAAGAAGGAGAAAAGGGTGGAAAGGTTACAGCATTTATATCTTTAGTGCCAGAGGGCTATTGGCAGGGCTTCATGACCCTGGGCAGGCTATGACCAGGCTCTTTGGCCCCGGACAAGGGGGAAGAGGGAGGAGGGAGGGAGGTTTCGGTGATGGGCCATAATAACCACATTATATATCAACAAAATAAAAATTTAAAGGAAAAAAAAAAAAGCTTATGTTGCAAAAAAACAAACAAACAAAAAACAGGGCCGAGCCCATGGCGCACTCGGGAGAGTGCAGCGCTGGGAGCGCTGCAGCGCTCCTGCCACGGGTTCGGATCCTATATAGGGATGACCAGTGCGCTTACAGTGCTCACTGGCTGAGCGTGGTGCAAATGGTCTCAAAAAGGACAAAAAAAAAAAGAGGTGGGTCAGGAACTCACTGAGATTTTCAGTGGATCTCTGTGTGACCTCTCTAAGCTTGTCATAATTGACTGACTTGTGAGTAGTCTTTTGGAGGCTATAAATCAAGTGTGTCATCATACTATCCTGGAGATCCCAATCCCTGTGGCAAGTCTGGTAGTTCCAATTTGGGTCTGGGCAAGGAACAGCAATGGCTCCCACAGGCTGCCTACTATTTTGAGCATGTACCTGAGCTGCCATCCAGACCTGCTCCCTGTACGTGGACTCAGACAATTCCTTCCATCCTAGCCACTTCACGGGAGGGTTATAAAAAGCCAGAGCTGAGACAGGGTTGTTACCTTACGATGGGGGAGAAGGAGAGGAATTGGGCTGAGGACGAGCGTCTGGAGGCCAGGTGTGGGGAAGAGAGAGAAATGTGGAGGGCTGATGGATCAGAAGATTGCTCTGAAGTCTGGAAGGAGAGGTCGAGCATGAGCTAGGAGAATTTGAGACGTAGGACAGTTTTGACAGAGAGAAGAATGCGTTCAAAGATAGGAAAAGGCCTGAACAAGGAATCTCTACAGCTTTTGCCGCTTCGGTGAGTGTGTAAGTTGAGTGCCATCTTGTGGCCACTGGGGTCCATAGCAACAAGGCGTTTGAGTTTTAATGTCTCCCTGGAGGCCGAGAAATTGGCCTGGAGACAGCCCAGAGGTGTAGAGCACAGAGTACAGTAGAAGACGGGATGGGACATTTAGGTTCAATGTCTCCCTGGAGGCCAAGAAATTGACCAGGAGACAGCCCAAGGGTGTACAGCGTGGAGGTTTAGGTTGTGAGGATCCCATTTAGAGGGTGAGAAAGGGCAGTCAGTCCTGGTAGAAGAAGCGTGCCAACAAAGAGCACCCTCTCTGTTGCTCACCTTCTTTTCAAGAGAAAAAAGCCAACCGACTGGTTAGAGGAACGTCCTTCAGTAGCTGGGAGGCACAAGAAGGGTTCCCTCGGCCAGCGGCCTGGGCTTTCGTACAGACCTGAGTCATAGAGAGAGAGTAGTCAGGGGAACCATAGAAGTAGGCAGGACAGACCCACTGACTCACCCTGAATTGAGGCCGGTGTTGGATGTGTTGGTCTGAAACGGCAAAAAGAGAGAGAGTCCCAAGTGTACCCAGTTCCGGCAGGTCCGGGAAGGGCAGCTAAGGGCCAATCACCCCCAGAGAGAGGAGATTGTCCAAACATCGGCCAAAACCCTTCCCAGGTTTCAGCACCATAATGAAAGAAAGTGAGCCAAGATGTCGGGTACCATTCAAGCTTTATTAAAGAAAGAAAATCTGCTAGGCTGTGCTCAAAGTAGCAGGCAGCCTAGGGCTGCCCTGGAAAGGAGACAGCACCAGGTGTGGGGGTGGTAGAGCTTATATTGGAATGTTGGCACTAAGAGCTGGCTAATACCATCAAGGAAGGGTCATTATGCTAACGTGGATGGGGTGGAGAACTGTGTCTTTGCAGAAGCAAAAGGGATTTCTGTTTAAGTCAGGAGGCTTCTCGTAAAGGGAAGGGGGAGGGGAAGGGAGGAGGTGGGTAGTGCCATTTTGTACTTGGGCTTGTCTAAAGTGGAGCTGGTTATGTTGCAGATCTATTATATACCATTTCTGTGGAATATACTCTAAAGCATATGTACTTCACAGGGCCTGGTTTTCCAAAGTCTTGCAATTTCAAATATTGACCTTGGGGAGGACAGGAATTTTCCCTCAGGCTATAAGTCTCTGGTGTAAGATAAAGATTTGTGGCACAGCAGGTTGCTGGCTCAAAGACAGACTAGTTGCTGATTGTTATGTAAAGATACTGAGAAATCGCTATAAGAAGGAATGTTTGCTAAAATCAAGCTTGTGTTGATAAGACCTCTTAATTGCCTTACTGGAATGTCATCTGGCTTGTTTCACTGAAAGTTACCAGC
>NW_007733516.1:5940-11670 GCF_000696425.1 Galeopterus variegatus
CTTACCGGTCATCTTTTTAAAAAAAAAAAAAAAAAAAAAAGATTTGGCAAAAGACTAGACACTCTAAAAACAGTAATGTCCTGGACAGTTTACCTAACTCTCTGAACTCAGAGTCAACTATTATATGGGGCATAATCCCTTTCCCAGAGTTTCAACAATTATTTTATTTTATTTTATTTTTTTCCTTTTTGTCTTTTTTCGTGTCCAGCAATGGATCGCAACCCTCAGTGTCGCACCCGTACCGGACCGGGACCGGCAACGGGATCGCAACCCTCGGCGCTGCGCCCACACCTCGCTCAGCCAGCGAGCGGGAACCGGTCTGTATGTGGGATCCGAACCATCAGCGGGAGCGCCGCCACGCTTCCCAAGCGGTGCACTGTAGCAGTGCGCCACCGGGCCGGCCATCAACAATTATTAATTACACCCAATTCATAGCACCTGGAGTGATGCTGCTGCAGCAGCCGTGAGAGACAATGACATCATCAGTCCTCACCTGAAGTAAATTAAAAGGACTTGCCATGCTAAATGATACTAACTTGCTTTAACAAAATGCTTTTTGTCTTGACTATGCCAAACTGATCTATAGCTTTTGGTTTTTCTTTTAAATAAATAAAACAGGGGAGATGTGGAATATACTCTAAAGCATATGTACTTCACAGGGCCTGGTTTTCCAAAGTCTTGCAATTTCAAATATTGACCTTGGGGAGGACAGGAATTTTCCCTCAGGCTATAAGTCTCTGGTGTAAGATAAAGATTTGTGGCACAGCAGGTTGCTGGCTCAAAGACAGACTAGTTGCTGATTGTTATGTAAAGATACTGAGAAATCGCTATAAGAAGGAATGTTTGCTAAAATCAAGCTTGTGTTGATAAGACCTCTTAATTGCCTTACTGGAATGTCATCTGGCTTGTTTCATTGAAAGTTACCAGCCTATACTGTTAAACTATAACCCCACCTTTGTTCTCTTCCTGTAACTTCCTGGTCTGGAAAATAAATGCAGGAAGAGAACCCCAATTCAGCTTAATTTCCCAAGGAAGGGATTCCTCTTGCTTGAGGGTTCCGGCGGGAGATTAACCACTTTGGGGCCTCTCACTGCTCAGAAGAGATGGGCTTTGAGTAATCCTTTGCATCTCTGTCACCCAGGGGAAGTGGGTTGACAAATCCGTGGGGGGCAAAGCAACACAAAGCAACACATTTCCATTCTAGGTGAGTAGTACTTTGAGCTACCCTGTTGATTTGGTTAGGACTGAGTCTGGCTCACGCTGTGATGGGTAAGTTGGTTCTTATTTTGGGGCTACCAGCAGTCCCTCTGTATCCTCTAATGCAAGGAGTGTAATCAGTGCCTTTTTTTGTACATTTTTGATGGCTGGCCGGTATGGAGATCTGAACCCTTGACATTGGTGTTATCAACACCACACTCTAACCAATTAAGCTAATTGACCAGCCCATAACCAGTGCCCTCTTTTTCTACTGGGCTAGTTTTCTGCACCAGAAATTTCTTTGTCCAAGGGCTAGACTGTGGCTCACTTGGGAGAGTGTGGTTCTGATAACACCAAGGCCATGGTTTCGGATCCCTATATAGGGATGGCTGGTTAGCTCACTTGGGAGAGCGTGGTGCTGACAACACCAAGTCAAGGGTTAAGATCCCCTTACTGGTCATCTTTAAAAAAAAAAAAAAAAGAAGAAAATGAAGAAATTTCTTTGTCCAGTAGGCCAAAATGATACTGTACCTGATCTTCAGAATCTAACTCAGAGTGATCAGTCAGCATGTCCGTGAGTCATTGAAATCTCTGTTTTCTTTAGTAGTATAGATGCTCAGGGTAAGATGTCATACTATACTCTTTAGTTCATCTAAGGATGTCTGTTGTCTTAACCTCAAGGAAAGTCTTAGATTTTTTTTCTAGTCATTTGATATATTGTAAGAGAATATATTCAAAATGGAGTAAGTTTTCTCCAATAGCTAAATAATCTTATCAATTATAGGAGCTTTTTTAAAAAATTCCTGGGCTATGTCCTTTATCTGTTCATTAATTGGTTCTGGTATTGTATCCCTCTAGTGATCAGATTTTACCTAAAAATATAACTAAATGTCCTCCCCTTTATAATTTTATGGTGGGTAACTGTTCATCCTCTTAATTCTAAACATTTAATGATTTTATCTGCTTAAGTTATTGTATATTTTCTGTCTATTCCTCTAACCACGATATCATCTATGTAATAATATATAGGGGAATTCAACATTCTCAAATCCCTGCAAGTACTGTGCTATTTATACTTCCTTGAAATCATTTCTGAGACATATATTGTTTTCCTTGCCAAGTAAATGCAAATTGGGCTCAGTGATCTGGTGATCAGGAGGTATTAGTACTACAAAAAAACGTATTACTAGGATCTATGGTAGACATGTATTTTCTTGGATATTTAGAGAACTTTTCTGTGATTTTTTTTTTCTGATAAATTGATAAGTAATAATAATTTTCTGTGATTCCTAATGTATTAGATAAGAGTTTACAGTATTAGTCCATGTCTGTTGCTTATAACAAAATGCCTGGAACTGGGTAATTTATAAGAAAATGAAATTTATTGCTTAAAGTTTCTGAGGCTAGGTAGTCCAAAGCCCAGGGAACACACTTGGTGAAGCCTTGGTTGTGATGACAGTGACAGCAGGGTATCAGATTGAGAAATGGTGGAGCAGAGAAAGGGAGAGACAGTTCCTCATGCCCTGTCCTTTTAAAGCCCTCAGAACCACGCCCATGACCACCATTATTAATCCATTCACTCTGGCATCCTCCTACAATCTGATCACCTCTACAAGGCCCCACCTACTACCATAATAGGATTTCCCACCCTCAACAGTTACAGTGAGGATTAAGCTTCAATGAGGCTGGTGGGGACGGTGGGGGCATCCAGTCTGCAGCATTCACTATATTTTTTGTACATTTCATTTTATTTTGCACATTATATATATATTTTTTTCTGTTGTCTATTGTCAATCTCCTTTTTCCTTCTGGCCACACTAGAGGCTTATAGGGACTTAGGTCTGCGTAAGTATATGTTCTTTTTCTAATTTAATAAAAATGACTTGTGATCTCATTATTTCATCCTTGAATTTTTTATTTTGGGGTATTAACAACATCTGCCAATATATGGGTAACAGAAAAGGAAGAATTGTCTCTCCACATAACTCAATATTGAGAAACCTTGCTTAACATTGTTGTCATGGAAAGAGCATGGATTAGGAATTCAGACAGACCCTGGTTCAGATCCTGACTGCCCCTTGCACTTTGAATAAATACCATGCTTGGCCTGTGTGGGATGTAAGCCCACTGTGACCAGAAGGGGGGTGTTTTCTCAGGTTGCTGGGTAAAAGCAGACAAAGGTGGGCTCTCTCAAGCCTTCTAAGCTTTGTATGTACTTTTCCTTCTGCCTGAAACACTGTTGACCTGTTGACCGTCTCTTCAACTGACTAGGTTCTATTCAGAGTTCAGATTTCAGCTATTTCCTCCTCTGGGAAGCCAGACTGCTTCTCCACTTTCTAGTTATATAACATCTGTATATTTATCACTTGTGTGCTGCAGTTTCTTCATCTGTAAAATGGGGATGATACTAGGTAGTACCTACCTTGTGGCACTATTGTGAAGAATAAATGAGCCAATACGTGAAAACAATCCCTATCAAATATTAAGTACACAATAAATTATGATCCATTTATCATTGATAATAACTTTATTAAATACTAATATTATTTTTAAAAATACTTGTTTATTTTATGATTCCCTGGCTTCTCTGCTCCAGACGAGGCTAGATTCCTCCTTCTCTGTTCCCATAGCCCTAGCTCTTATAATGCCAAATTGTACTTTTGTTTTGCTTGTCTGCTAGGCTCTGACCTGCTTAAGGGCAGAGGTGTGTCCTTTATCTCTGTACCATGGCTCCTGGTGCAGGGCCAGTCACCTTAGCACTGAAGGTCAAAGTAGAATGACGTAATAGAAAGTGAGCAGGATCTATTGCCACTCATAGCTCTGCTTCTCATTTCTTGCTGTCTTGAACAAGTCCGTAATCTCTCTGGACTTTGGCTTCCTCAATTGTATAGACAAGGTAATAATTATAGTCAGACCTTTTTTGGAGTGAAGATGTTCAAAGCATCAAGCTTAGAACTGATGTCAATAAATAGTTGTTCACTAGTAGCTTATCAAATGTTTGCTGCATGAAAGATGTGACATATGATGTGTGACATCCTCTATGAGGAAGCATCAGCCCATATCCGAGACTCAAAGAGCCATAGAGATGAACCAATCTTGCCGTCCTATTTTAGAAAATAATAAGATGGGACAAGTGGGACAGTTGCCCTTCTGTATAGTGGCCTGAACATACAGTAGAGAGGCTAAGGCCTCAGTCCTAAGATGCCGAGAGCTTGGCTTCTTTGATTTATGCATTTATTTTTGGCAGCTGGCTTGTACAGGGATGGGGATCTGAACCCTTGACTTTGGTGTTGTCAATACCATGCTCTAATCAAAGCTTGGCTTCTTGATGGAACTGCCACCATCCTGGGCTTCTAAGCTGGGAGGCGTCTAAGACCAGAGACTGTTTCTGGAATGCATGGCCAGGTTCCTCATTCTCCTATTTGCTTTGACTGCCCCCTAGGGAGCATTTTTTTCTGCAGAACCATGGATACCTGTTGAATTCCACAGGAGAAAGGTTAGGAGAGGGCCAAGCCCCTTCTCTTGTTATGCTCACTCTTGTGGTAGTATCATCCTATCTCATAGCTTTACATACTGTCCATGTGCAGACCACTCCCAAAATTATATCCCCAGTTGATGCTGCCCCCCTGAATTCCAGTCTTGGAGATCCAACTGATACTCACCCTCCCTCCCCACTGGGACCTCTAAGAGGCATCTCAATCTGAATGTGTCCAAAATTGAGCTCCTCATCACCCACAACCCTGCTCCTCCCACAGTCCTCTTCATCTCAGTTAAGCAACGCCATCCTTCCAGATGCCTAAGTCAAAACCCCAGGTGCCATCTTTGACTCCTCTCTTTCCTTTACACCCCAAGTCCAATCTATCAGGAAATCCTATTAGCTCTGCCTTCAAAATATGTCCAGAATGTGACTAGTACTCGCTACCCTGGTCCAGGACACCATCATTTCTAGACTTATTATTCAAATAGTCTATCTTGTCTTACAGCATCTGGCCTTGCCCAGTGGTTCTCATCTCATTTGGAGAAAAGGCCACAGTCCTTGCAGTGACCTCTGTGGCTCCACATGATCTGACTCATTTCCTGTCACTCTCCCCATCACTGCATTCACTCCACACTGGGGTTGCTTGTGCCAGGCATGCCCCTGCCTCAGAGCCTTTGCCCTTACTATTCCCTGTGCCTAGAATGTTCTTTCTCCAAATAAATATATGGCTGGCTTCCTCACTTCTTTCGGGTCGTTACTCAAAAGTCCCCTTTCAGTGAGGCCCTCCCTGGCTAGCCTATCAAATTTCCACACCCTTCTGATGTCTGTCGACCTTTCTTTATGTTTTTCTCCTTAGTATTTATCACTATGCAGTATATTATACATTTTACTCATTTATCTTCCACTGGAATGTGAGTTCCACAAGATTAGAGATTTTTAAATTTTGTTCCCTGAACTTTTTTCTTTCTTTCTTTCTTTCTTTCTTTCTTTCTTTCTTTCTTTCTTTCTTTCTTTCTTTCTTTCTTTCTTTCTTTCTTTCTTTCTTTCTTTCTTTC
>NW_007733516.1:11775-24200 GCF_000696425.1 Galeopterus variegatus
AGATAGATAGATAGATAGATAGATAGACAGACAGACAGACAGACAGACAGACAGATAGATAGATAGATAGATCAGACAGATAGATAGAGTCAACCTAAATAACAAACAAAGAGAGAGTCTCCAAATATATTAAGTTTATTTGGGAGTATACAGGGGATTTGCAAATTCAGAATATTCAGGCTTCCTTTCTTTCTTGACAATAACTATATGGTATTTTCTATAGCAGGACTGGATAGATAATTCAGTCTTTCCTCTAACGTGATTGATCAAAATTAGTTTTTTATTAGTGATGGTTTTGAATTTTTTTTCCTTCAGTTTTGCAATTCATTATTGGTAAGGTTATTTACATCTTAACGATCATTAAATTTGGGATAACCTCTATCAAGTTTCTTACATATGTGAGCTATAATATTTGGAAGAATTTTCCACAGACTTAGTTTCTTGCTTCATACATTTCAAAGCTTATTTATTCTCCAACACCCTTGCATTCCTAAGGCAGAGCATTATATGATCTCTGATTTAGCAACTTCATTTCACAGCACTTGGGGAAACAGCAAAGTGAGCATTAGGAGTATTCATGGAAGTCATTCATGGACACCTAGCAATAATATCACTACACTTGCAAGGAGCCAGAACCCCAAAAGTATATCCGCCCCCAACCCAAAACTCAAATCAACCTTCCCTTAGCTAAATTCCAAAATGCCGGTGGCCACCTGACATGAAGTGAGGTGTAATGGAAAAGAGATCAGGAGTAGAAAGAGAAAGCAGTCTGAACCGTGGTTAAAATATCTTACATTTGCAAAATTTTCAAAAGTTTTAAACATACAACGTAAAATTTACCATCTTAATCATTTATAAGTGCAACATTATTGTGCAACAGATTTCCAGAACTGAGGGCCACCATATTGCAGCAGGACAGTAATGATGACACTGAAGATGTTTTGCTGTTTGATGAAGAAGAGGAGACAACTAATAGACCAAAAACCTCCAAAATCAGACATCCAGTGGCATTATTTTTCCATTTATTCTTTCAAGTCAGTGCAATTATAGTCTTATCTTCTCTGTGAATTGCTCAGCAGCAGCTTTATTGCCTGCATGGTGACAATTATCTTATTGTTGTCATGTGACTTTGGGGCAGTAAAGAATGTCACAGGTAGACTACTGGTTGGCCTACGCTGGTGGAATCATATTGATGAAGATGGAAACAGCCACTGGGTGTTTGAGTCCAGAAAGGCATCTACTCAAGAGAATAAAAGTGTTTCAGAGGCTGAGTCTAGAATCTTTTGGCTACAACTTATTTCCTGTCCAGTGCTGTAGGTGATATTTGCCTTCAGGGCTCTCTTCTCTTTCAGAGTGAAGTAGTTGGCAGTGGTTATCATGGGTGTGGCGCTACAAGGTACCAACCTATATGGATACATCAGATGTAAAGTGGGCAGCAGAAAGAATTTAACCAGCATAGGCCAGCCCGTGGCTCACTCGGGAGAGTGTGGTGCTGATAACACCAAGGCCATGGGTTCAAATCCCACATGGTGGGGCCGGCCCGTGGCTCACTCGGGAGAGTGCGGTGCTGATAACACCAAGGCCCGGGGTTTGGATCCCATATAGGGATGTCCGGTTAGCTCATTGGGTGAGCGTGGTGCTGACAACATCAAGCTAAGGGTTAAGATCCCCTTACCGGTCATCTTTAAAAAAAAAAAAAAATCCCACATGGTGATGGCCGGTTAGCACGTTGGATGAGCGTGGTGCTGACAACACCAAGTCAAGTGTTAAGGTCCCCTTACCGGTCATCTTTTTAAGAATTTATCCAGCATGGCTATCTTGTATCTTGGAACGCAGCTTTTAAGACAAAACACTGGAGAGGATCAGAGTTCCTGAATAGAGAGGGGAAGCTTATGTGTTCTGTTACGTTGGGGAGCAACTGAAGAGATTCTCGGCCCTGAACATTTTAGAGCTCAGTCCATGTTGCAAAGAGTCTTGGGTTTGTTTTTCCACTGAAAAACTTTATTTAAAAAAAAGAAAAAGTAGGGGCCGGCCCGTGGCTCACTCGGGAGAGTGCGGTGCTGATAACACCAAGGCCCCGGGTTCGGATCCCATATAGGGATGGCCGGTTTGCTCACTGGCTGAGCGTGGTGCTGACAACACCAAGTCAAGGGTTAAGATCCCCTTACCGGTCATCTTTTAAAAAAAAAAAAAGAAAAAGAAAAAGTAGTTTTCATATTAAGTTTTTATTTTCTTTCTGGCAGTTGGGTCAGTTTCTTTCTAGAAAGTTTAGTTGGTATCACTAGAAACATCGTCAAAATTTATTTTATGGTGTACATATATATGCACATAGTCATGTAATATCAGTATATCCCAAATTAATGAAACTTTTGTGTTCATTTACATATGTAATGGAGACCTTTGCATTTTGATCCATAGAACATAGGATGATGTTCTTAGTCTGTCTCAAAACTCTGTTTACATATTATTTCTGTAGATTATTTTCAAAAGTAAGTTTTTTTTTTTTTTTTTTTTGAAAGATGACCGGTAAGGGGATCTCAGCCCTTGGCTTGGTGTTGTCAGCACGACGCTCAGCTAGTGAGCAAACCGGCCATCCCTATATAGGATCCGAACCCGTGGCCTTGGTGTTATCAGCACCACACTCTACCGAGTGAGCCATGGGCCGGCCCTTCAAAAGTAAGTTTTGCATCCATCCTTGGTAAGAGTGAGCACTTTGGCTTATGTATAAGTTAGAAATAATTGTTAGTTTTAATACATGGTGAAATTTTTTTTCTTAGACATAAACAAGCAAGTAAAAACAAAATTTGGGGGCCGGCCCGGTGGCGCACTCGGTAGAGTGCGGTGCTTGGGAGCACGGTGGCGCTCCCGCGGAGGGTTTGGATCCCATATAGAGACCGGTCCGCTCACTGGTTGAGCGCAGTGCGGGCGTGACACCAAGGGTTGCGATCCCGTTGCCGGTCATGAAAAAAGACAAAAAGGAAAAAAAAAAAAAAACCAAATTTGGGCCAGTGGTGTTAACTAGTTTCTAAAATTTTGTTTATTTTTATTTTTATTTGTAACAAATCATTTACTTAATCCCCAATTAATATAAATGGAATCATCATAGTTTATGTTTAAGGGATACCCAGAGATTGCTGTGGTCCTATTTGTTTTATGGAAAGGATAGCCAGATTTTACTTTGGAACTTTCTGGAAGCTCCTCAGTGGTCCTTGGGCTAATAAAATCTCTCTTTTACCACTAAAAGAGTATTGTTCTGTGTCATAATAAGAATAATCATTTAAATAGTTGGCATAATAAAGGTCTGAAAGACATTTTATTTGATGAATCTATTTTTTTCTTTTTTTTTTGCTATAAGGGGGGTATTGTAAATCATGAATTTGTATTAATGATCTTTCTTCTAACAAAGCAATATATGTAACTGCAAACTAAACCACTCTATAAACAGTTGAAGGCATCTGTAAATTCTGTTGTAGTTACTGTAAACTTTGTTGGAGTCCTTTAATCCTCAAATTGTCTTGTGAATATATTTATACATTGTTAAAATTTTTTATAGATGTTTTGTTTCATTTGAATAGATATCTTTACTAGAGTGATAGCTGTGAAGGTGTATAACTTTACATTGGTATAAAATTCTACTGTTTACAAATAAAAAATAAAAAACAGATTTCCAGAACTTTTTCATCGGGCAAACCTGCTCATTTTTACTTTTGCAAATTTCATAAAAATATATAATCCCATGCAAGTGATGGGTCCTAAACCTTAAGCTTCATGCGCTTTGTGGTAAATCTGCTCCTGCCAAGGGCAGATTTGAGTCTTCTTGGAGTACTCCAGGGCCTAGCCTTGGACATCATGCACAGTAGGAAATAAAGGTTGCATTAAATTCTCCAGGAGGGAGAGCCATTAGATAGTATCAGGTGCAGAGGTTTTAACCTTCTCATGGAGTCCTGGGACTCTGAGGTGGTATCTCAGTGGCTACTGTTGGGAACTACTATATAACTCCTCCCCGCCCCCCACTACTTGAAACATGGAGCACCTCTGTTTAAATGATGATGATGACACTAATAGTCATCATTCAAGCTGACATGCATTGGGCACTTTACTATATGACAGACACTATTCTAAGAACCCTGCTTGGATTAAGTACTTAATCCTTAACTATGTAGCTGGAACTATCATTATCCCATTTTACAGATAAGGATACTGAGGCTCAAAAAGTTTCAGTTTTATATATCAAGGTTCCATATAAGATACCTTTTTTAAAAAAATTGATCTACTAATAACAAGTTTTGAAAAACCCTGAATTAGTCTAAGCTCTCTATTTTACACATGGGGAAGTAAAACTCAGAAAAAGGGTTTCATTTGCTCGGTACTACACATTTATTCTTCCATTATTTCCTGGATGCCCACTCTGTGGCAGGTACTGTGCTATGACCTATGGATTCAAAGGTCAACAAGATGCTCATGGAACATAATTTTAGTGGGGCCAATGGACAATATATACAACAAGAAATAAATAAGCAAAATAATTCCAGAGAGAATGAGATGATAGATTTGGTGAGATGTGATGAATGGCCAAGAGGGAACTATGTGTGCAAAGGCCCTGAGGCAGGAGTACTTTGTTAGTAATAGAGCAGATTCCTGGTCCAGTGCTCCTTCACCACTTGCTGCCTCTGTAGTCCCTCAGAGTGGTTCCTTTGGTGTCCTGGGCCTCCCTCTAAGGTGCCAACTTATCTAGGAAGGCAGCAGCTCTCTGAGGCTGTGGGTCTGCCTCCCAGAAGCCCTGTGGCTAAACCGGATCTGAGTTTCCCAGTTCCTGTCTGGCTGGGGGTGAGCAGACATCTTCTCCGCCTTCTCTCCTCAGTCTCCAGCCCAGGCCCCAAATCTCCATGGCAACCCCTAGACACAATCCTGACCCAAAGGAGGAGGATCTGGAACGGGGAACACAAAGATCATAGTGAAGAGACCAGAGGAGCTGGCGGACTTGCCTTCCCCTGCTCCTTGTGTCCTGCCAGCCTCCCCGCTGGCCTGGCCAGGCCCCGACACCCGACTCTCCCCAAAGGCCCCAAACTGAAGAATCTGCCTCATTGCTGGGCACAGCAGAGCCTAGATGGAGGCTTATCTTCTGCAGCTGTTCCAAAGGCTGCTGCTGCTGGGGGCAGTCACCCTGGCTGTGTCTGCTCTGGAGACAGGTAAGTATGAGGGGGCTTGGATGGGGCACCCCAGAATCTCAGGCTCCCACCACCCTTGGAGACTGTGTTTCCCCACAATCAGCATTCACCCTGACAGGCTGGGACCCCTAGAGTTGGGGGAGGCTGGGAAACCCTGTGCCAGTCTTGCTTGCTACCCCCAAGTCCACCCCAAACCTTCTGTAAGGCTAGAGCTCCAACTCACCCAGAAGCAGGGATCAGGAGGTGGGAGGGTCAGCCCTCAGGTCTGGCAATGGAAAATACTGTGGGCTTTGGAGTCAGACAGTGCTGCATTCACACACTTACTCTGCCACTTCCCGCATTTGTATCCTTGAGATCATTGTTTTAACTCTCATTGTTTCAAGTCTCAGTTTCTTCAGCAGTAAAATGAGAATAATAATAGCTCCTTGCCCCTTAAGGGACTATTATTGTGCATATAAGATGAGAGAAACCACACAGGACACGTAGTGCCTGACACAAAAAAGGTGCCCAACTCACTCTCTAAACTCCACCCCTACCTTGTGCACCTCCGGGGCAGGCTCTGGCTTTAGTAGGTCTGCACAAATATGGCACAATGCTCCCACATTCTAAGCCCTGATGAAGAATCTCTTCCCCAAAGACCCACATCCTGGCTGGTCCTCAAGCACCACTGGTGCCCCTACTTTGTACCAGAAAACCCACCTCCTCTTCTTTCTCTGTCCTTAAAAAAATCAGAGCTAGTTTGAGCACTTGGACGTTATCTTATTTGATCCCCACAACAACCCTGTATCAGTGAGGATGTTTTGGGCTGTAAGTAACAGATATCAAGCTAAATGAGGCTTAAACCATTAGTTCATTTATTATTTCACTTAAGAAGAGTAGCTGTAGGTGATTCCAGAGATGGAATCTCTACATTCAGCAGCTCAACCATATTAGCATTTCTCTGTAATTTCTGTGTAAGGCTCATGACCTCATCTTTGCAAGATGGCTGCTGCCGCTGTGGCCATCACGTCCTTAGTCAACAGTTTCCAAAAGCAGAAAGAAAAGAGGCTCCTCATCACACAGCTCTCCCTCTTTTTTTAAAAAATTAATTAATTAATTTTATTTTATTTTATTCTTTTTAAAGATGACCGGTAAGGGGATCTTAACCCTTGACTTGGTGTTATCAGCACCACGCTCTCCCAAGTGAGCTACAGGCTGGCCCAGGGCTAAATTTTTCCAGTAACTTCCAGCAGATCTCTCCTTAAGTTTCAGTGGCCAGAACCAGGTCATGTGCCAATCCCTAAACCTGGCAAATAAAATTAGAGTTACAGGCCTTTTTTTTTTTTTTTTTGGCAGCCAGTCAGTATAGGGATCGAACCCTCGACCTTGGTGTCCAGGACTCGAACCCAGCACCATGCTCTGACCAACTGAGCTAACCTGCCAGCCCAAGGCTTGGTTCTTTTAGCAAGAAGAAACAGGGAATGGCTGTTGGGTGGATAGGCACCCGAATGTGTCTACCCCATCTTTCAATAATTTGATAGTTAGCTAACACTTCTTTTTTGTTTTGGCTGTTGGCTGGGGCAGGGATCTGAACCCTTGACCTTGGTGTTACACCACCGTGCTCTAACCAATGCTCTAACCAACTGAGCTAACTGACCAGCCCAGTAGCTGAGGTTTCCATAATACTCATTAAATGCTAGGCACTGTCCTAAACCTTGTACCCACACATGTCCACAAACCTTTAGTTGTAATTCCAAAATGCAAAAAAGTTCTGAAAACCAGTGTTCTTTTTTTTTTTTTTTTTTTTGTTTTTTGTTTTTTTCCGTGTCCGGCAATGGATCGCAACCCTCAGTGTTGCCCCCGTACCGGACCGGGGGTTGACCTGAATTGACGGGAGGCTGTTTATTGTCTTTATTTGCTCCATTTAGGGTAAATGTGTTCATACAATTGCTCTAGAGATTGTGTTTGATCTTGGAGAGCTGCTGCAGACTCAATTTCGGATATATTGTACACCATATTTCTAAAATCTGGAAAATTCTGAAACACATCCTAGGGCTTTTGAATAAGGGATTGTGGACTTCAGTCATTTAATCTTCAAAAATTCTGAGATTGCTTAATCACCCTCATTTTACTGATGAGGAAACTGAGGCTCAGAGAGGGTGAGTGACTTGCTGGGGGTCACACAGAGAGCAGGGGGCAGGGTCAGGTTTGGAACGTGGCTCCAGGATCCGTGCTTTTCGTTGCAGCTGACCTGGTGGAGCTGTGCGGGCAGACGTGGCACGGGGACGGTCACATAGAGAGCAGGGGGCAGGGTCAGGTTTGGAACGTGGCTCCAGGGTCCGTGCTTTTCGTTGCAGCTGACCTGGTGGAGCTGTGCGGGCAGACGTGGCACGGGGACGGGCTGCTGCTGCGATCGCACTCCGCGTCGCGCAGGTTCTACTTGGTGGCTCCGGACATCGACTGCTGGCTCTGGGTGCGGGCGGCGGCCCCTAGCGACTGGATCCGCTTCCAGTTCCGCTTCTTCCTGGTCTACAGCCTGACCCCGGCGTCCCCAGCGCCTCCAGCGCCCAACTCCTCCTCCCCGGCGGACCCGTGCGCCCCCGGCTCCTACCTGCAGTTCTACGAGGGCCCGCTGGGGGCGCCCCGGCCCCTGGGGACCCCTCTCTGTGGCCTGACCATCCCCGCCCCCGTGGCATCCTCCGGACCCTTCCTAGGACTGCGCCTGGTCACGAGAGGCCGCCAGCCCCGCGTGGACTTCCTGGGCGAAGTCACCTCTTTCCGGTTGGGTGGGTTGGGGCTGAAGGCCAGGACAGGGCCTTTATAGAGAGGGGGGCAACTGCGAGACTGGCCCAGCCCACGAGCTGCTGAGAGCTGGGGAATGGTGGGGGCAGTGGGAGCACAAAAAGATGGAGGGGCCTGGGTCCTAACAGAGGGAAAGAGGTAGTGACTGGTGGCATGGTTAGGGGGTCACAGTAAGGGACGTTGCAGACCCAAAGAGCCAACCCCATAAATCTGGTTTCCATGCACGTGTGTAGCAGACTGGGCTACCAGCTCCTGGTACTCCTGCACAACTCCCACGCATATACACACCTCCCACTAACGCGCACACACACACCTTTACACTCACACAATTCACACACACCTCATGCACACTTACAACCCATTCACACACTCTCACATTCACACACTGTCTCCTTCGTCCTGGGCCAGCCCTTCAGATGTTTATAGAAGTGATGTTTAGGATTCCTGTGATTGTAAGTAACAGAAACCCACTTATGCAAAGAAAAGGACCTCTTGGAACTGCAATTAGTAATACTCATTTATGAAGCATCGCCTTTGGCCCTTCGCATGACAGATCTCATGTATGCCTCACAGCAACCCTGCCATGCCAGTATTCTTATCCTCATATTTATAGGTGGGGAAACAGGCTCAGGGAAGTTAAATGCCCAAGGCCTCCCTGCTCATAAGTAAAGCAGCTGAGCTTCAATGCTGAAGTATGTTCTTCAGCTCAAATTGAGTTCAAGGCTTTAGCCCCAGCAGGGCAGGAGCCACTTGCTGATATTGCAGCAGAGGCTGTCTCCAGAGATGGCAAGCAGATGAGCTGCCAAAGCCCAGAAGATTCCAAAACCACAGAGAAGCTTTATCTCAGTCTCTGGCAAATATCCAGACTGGAGAATTAAACATGGGATTGTGAGCACTTAAGGCAAGAACATGGGAGTCTCTGAGAACCAACACAGGTTCATCAGGACTTGGCATGCCAAGCCATGGACAGCCCTTTAAGACTGAGCTGGTCAGAGAGTCCCCGTGCCGTGTCATTTGTCTCTTTAGTCAAGTCCCACCTTTCTTCCCTGGAATTGTGCAAGGTCTGAATTTTGGATTTTAGACTCTCTTCTCTATTACAGTCTCAGGCTCTGGGATAAACTATTTGAAATTTGTACTCTAAATCCTTGGGGCCACAACTGATTGTGCCTGGGGTCCCCCTTTCTGGGTCCTGTAGGCTGCAGCACACCAAAGTTCCTATTATGTTGTCTTGCAAACAGTTCTCACTAGTTGATCAGAAATCACCTTCCTTCCCCCCTCTTGTTCTCCCTCCCTCCCTCCCTCTCTTCTTTTCTGTGGCCTCATTGGAGGTACAGCTCTGAGCCAGGGAGGTGAAGACTGTTGCAGCTGCTCTGTGTTTACCAGGATTGGGCTCCAAAAAGGAGATGGGAGTGGTGAGGCCCTATCACAACTCTGGCTTCTTTCAGTTTTGTCATCTGAATGAGGAAAAGTTCATTTCATATCCTCGGACCCCATGCACTGTCTCTCTTTTTTTTTTTTTTTAAAGATGACCGGTAAGGGGATCTTAACCCTTGACTTGGTATTGTCAGCACCACGCTCTCCCAAGTGAGCTAACCGGCCATCCCTATATAGGGATCCGAACCCGTGGCCTTGGTGTTATCAGCACCACACTCTCCCAAGTGAGTCACAGGCTGGCCCTTGGAGAATTTTGGAGGGACTCCAATAACTGGAATATTAAGGTGTTGGGTCAGGTATAGCTGGATCCAGGTAATGTCATCAGAGCTCCTTCTCTTTGGTCTCTTTCTCTGTCTTTACACTGTGTGGGTCTGTTTGGCTTCCCAAATTCAGGCAGCTCCTCTTTTTACTTGGCAGCAAGATGACCCTGCAGCTCCAGGCCTGGTCTCCCTTATGGCTCCAATCTCATGACATAGAAGGCAAACATCTTTTCTTATGGCTCTAGCTTGGGGCCAAATTTAATTAGTCACGTGGGTCATGTGTCTATTCCTGTGACCAGGAAATGGAATGCTCTGATTTGCCAGGCCCGAGTCCCATGTCCACCTCTGAGCCATGCTGTTGGTCAGTCCCACCTGAACTAGCTTTTCTTCCACAGAATGGAATGCTGGGTAAGCCAACCTGTCTGCCACATACTGTGCACTGAGTCATACAATTCTTTTTTTTTTTTTTAAAGATGACTGGTAAGGGGATCTTAACCCTTGACTTGGTGTTGTCAGCACCACGCTCAGCCAGTGAGCAAACCGGCCATCCCTATATAGGATCCGAACCCGTGGCCTTGGTGTTATCAGCACCGCACTCTACTGAGTGAGCCACGGGCCGGCCTTGGGTTTTGTTTTTGTTTTTCCTTTTTTTTTAATTGGCTCCTGTCAGGGGATTGAAACCCCCACCCCCACCCCCACCCCGATCTCCAAGGTGGCAGGCAGGGATACTCACCACGAGGAGGATGTGCTGTTCTCATAGGAGGTTAGGGAAGGCCTAAGGTTAAGGTAACATTTGAGTGGCGATCTGAAGGGAGGGAGCCATGCAGTTACCAGGGGAAGAGAGTTCCAGGCGGAGTTAATGGCAAGTGCAAAGCCATGAATGAGTGAGGGTTTGCTTGGAGTGTACTGGGATACTGTAGGTGCACGTGCACACACGTGCAGACACACATGCACACCCACTGTGTGCCATGATATTTATGAACACAGGCTCCAGAAACAGCCTGCCTGGGACTTGGATACAGCTGTGTGGCCTTGGCAAGTGATCTAACCTCCCTGTACTTCAGTCTTCTTTTATCTAAAATGGGGTTAATAACAGTATTTACCCCATAGGGTTGTTGTGAGGACTAAATGAGATGGGAAGTGAAGTGTTTAGAACCGTGCCTGGCACAGAATAGGAACTCGATAAATGTCAGCTGCCATCATCACCACACCTCTTTCCCCACAAAGCACCCCTCATACTCTTGTCTGTATGCACATGATGACAGCTCCCTCCTGCTCACACTTCCCACACCCTCTCATTATAGGGCCACACGCCCTGCTGTGTCATGGGACTGATCCAGCGTCCTCATCTTAGGCTTCTCCTTTCAACCCCAGGATCTTGTGGTGCCTACTTTCGCTGTCGGAATGGCAGGTGCATTCCTCCGAGCCTGGTGTGTGATCACTGGGGCATGGACAACTGTGGCGATGGCAGTGACCAGGGCTCCTGGCCACCAGCTGACTGCAGAGGTCAGTGATGGGTGTGGCCTGGGCCCTATCACCCCTTCCCTGGGGCAGAGCCTCAGTGGGGAGGTGGGAGGCAGTGGCACAGCAGGAGAGAGATAGGTGACAGTACAGCAGTGAGGAATCAGTTTGGATCAAGGACCTGAGGGTCAATGCAGTTACAGCTAGAATGATGCTAGAAATGATCTAATCCAGCTATTTCCAAATGATAGTTTAGTGATGGAAACTTTTCCTAAATGGGACCAGGCACAGAGGCCCAAGATATCAAAAGGAAAGATGTTCTGCTTAACTGGACTTAAGGGGTATTGGGCTCCGGCTGATTTATGTCTCTTTAAGGGTCCTGATTATCACCCTCAAGACATAATTTGACAACCATCAATCCAGTCTGACTCCCAAATTTTACAGATGGGAAAACCAAGGCCTAGAGAGGAGAAATAGCTTGCCCAAGGTCATAAAGCCAGTGAGTGACATGAGCAGGAACACCCTCTGTGGACAGAGGGGACCAGGGTAGATCACCCAGGAATAACCTTCTTGGGGATCTGGAGACATCCCACACCCATCTCCCCAATCAGGAGTGGGATGGAGGCAGGGCTGCCATGTACAGTTCATAGCCAAATAGCACCTAGCTGAAGTGAAACCCAGCTTCCCAGGACCCCGCACATTTACCTTCCCAAACCACTGCTCAGCCTCCTCTGCAGGTTCCTGGTTATTTCCCTGACACTCTGTGTTTTCTGCCATGAAGCTCAGTTCCTTTGTTCCCTTCCCCTTCATCCACGCTCATTCCCTTGGTGGTCTCATCTATATTCTATTGCTAGCTTGGTGGTCTCATCTATGTTGGAGTCATCTTTGAACTCTAGTCACATAATCTCCTCCATACCCAACATCTCCAGGTAGATGTGTAGGCGGCATCGCAAACTTAACTTGTCCCAAATTGAACTCATGATCCACAGCCCTCCCCATCCTGCTCCTCAGCAGTACCCCCTTCTCACTAAGCAGCAACTTCACATCCCAGTTGCTCAGGCCCCAGACTCTTGAGTTACCCTTTACTACTTTCTTTCTTTCTCTTAGCCCATAATCAAGTCATCAACACGTCCTTCGAAAGTTCCCCAGACCCTGACCCTTCTCACACCTGCTCTGCTGCTATCTCCCAGTCTGACCTACCAGCTCTGGTTTAGATTGTTTTGATAACTTTTTTTTTTTTTAAAGATGACCACTAAGGGGATCTTAACCCTTGACTTGGTGTTGTCAGCACCACGCTCTCCCAAGTGAGCGAACCGGCTCG
>NW_007733516.1:25396-109553 GCF_000696425.1 Galeopterus variegatus
AGACCAGTTCCCGCTCACTGGCTGAGCGTGGTGCGGGCACAACACCGAGGGTTGCGATCCTGTTACCGGTCAGTAAAAAAGACAAAAAAGGAAAAAAAAAAAACCATTAAATCAGATCATGTCACTCCTGTGCTCAAAACCCTCCACTGGGGCCGGCCCGTGGCTCACTCGGGAGAGTGCGGTGCTGATGACACCAAGGCCCCGGGTTCGGATCCCATATAGGGATGGCCGGTTCGCTCACTGGCTGAGCGTGGTGCTGACAACACCAAGTCAAGGGTTAAGATCCCCTTACCGGTCATCTTTTAAAAAAAACAAAACAAAACAAAACAAAACCCTCCACTGACTCCTCATCTCACTCAGAGGAAGCAAAGCTGCCCAGGGGCCCAGAGGCCCTGCACCCTGACTGGCCCTTCCTCATCCCTGGCCCCGCCCCACTTCGCCCCACCTCCACCCACTTGTCCCTCAGCCCCTCTACGCTGGCCCTCACAGTGCCTTCTGTGCTGCAGCCTTGTCATGCCTCCTGACCTCTGCACTGGCTGTTTCACCCAGAAGGCTTTTCTTCAGAGATCTTTGCACACTCATTCCTTTGCCTCCTGGCAGATCTCTGCTTAACTATGACTCTTAGTAGATTCTTTCCTGATCTTTTTGTGTAAAAGTAGCAACCTTATGTCGACCTACAGATGAATGGATAAATAAAACCTGGTCTAGCCATACAATGGAATATTATTCAGCCTTAGAAAGGAAGGAAGTTCTGGGCCGGCCTGTGGCTCACTCGGGAGAGTGCGGTGCTGATAACACCAAGGCCACGGGTTCGGATCCCATATAGGGATGGGTGGTTGGCTCACCTGGGAGAGCGTGGTACTGACAACACCAAGTCAAGGGATAAGATCCCCTTACTGGTCATCTTTTTTTTTAAAAAAAAAAAAAAGGAAGGAAGTTCTGACATAAGCCACAACACGGATGAAACTTCAGGACATATTCCACACCCGGCACAAAAGAGCTTTCCTAACGCAGAGGGGGTGGCAAAGGCTACTGTGACACCCTCCCATTTCAGCTGGTGAGGCACCAGGTTGTAAGCTGAAGCTGGCTCTCATAGGAATGAGGGCTGCCGGGGGGCTGTGGAAATGGGCAGCCCACTGTGTTGTGGGGGCTCCATCGGGGGAGGAGGGGGAGGACAGTTCTGGGCTCACCCAGCCACCATGCAGACCCCAAGTCCTGATGGCCTTCTGGGGCACCTACTTGCCCTACCCACCAGCCTTGTGGCTTTGCCCAGGTGTGTGTGTGGGGGGGGGTGGCATGCCCACCCTCCAGTCCAGCCCAGGGTGGTAGCAGCAAAGCGTGGCATTGCCTCAGTTTCTTACAAAAAATTCATCATAATAATATTAATAATAATATACTCGACACTGTAGGGCTGGGGCGCTGTCCAGGAGTCCGTAGGCAGGCAGGGGCCTACGAGGGGCAGGGGCGCGTGTTGGCCCCTGCCTGGGCGCGGTGCTGCAGGTCCAGGGGCTGTGGGGGCAGGCCGCCGGGCCGGGCTGAGTGCAGCACCAGATTCTTGACACAGCCTGTGATGCCCGAGGAGAATCTGCCCCCAGTCAGTGTGGCCACATCGGTGGCTCCACCTGTGGGGAGGGGAGAGGAGAGGGCCTGAGAGCTCCAGAAGCCCAGGAGGTGAGGAAGGCCAGGTGTGCTCCAGCTGTGCCGGAGCCCCATTCCCTCCCTGGCCCCAAGGAGGAGCTCCAGGCCTGTGCCCAGGACTTACCGATGTAGATGCTGCCCTTGGTGTTGACTGCCACATTAGGGCCTGGGGACTGGCCACTCACCAGCTCCTCACCGTCCACCTGGATGGAGCCTCTACGGCCCTGTCTGCAGTGGAATTGGGTCAGCCCCTTACCACAAATCCCCCTGTCCTCCCCAGCCCAACAACAGAGTCCCATCGCTGTGGCACTGAGACTCCAGACAGAGAGGTCTGCCCCTGCTGTCTGAGTTCTTTCTTTCCCCCACTGGGTGGGGGAATCTGACCCCACAAACAGCTTCCTCTTCCCTCTGCCCAGTTTTCTCCATCCCTACAGGTGCTCACCTGCCCCAGCAGAGTCTGGCCTGGAAGTCTGTGCTCTGGCTGGTGGGTTTTCCCCCATCCCAGCTTCAAGTTGTCTCCCCAGAGCTCAATGCCTGTCTCCCTGCCCATCGTGGGGGGTGTCCTGTCCCCCTCTAGAACTCTGGGCCCCTTTCCCTAGAGCCTGGCTGGGCTCCCTTACCGTAGTGCTGTCACCCGATGCCATTCTCCATCATTGATGGGGTCCTCAGAGACAAGGCGGGCCTCCCCACTGCCCAGCTGGTAGCTGCAGTCAAACAGGCCCAAGAAGGTATGAGCTGGGGCAGGACTGGGGGTGGGGTGGGGATGGTGGTGGTGGTGTGTGGCTGGAGGGATGGGGGCTGCAGCTTCCCATGTGGGGAGCCATGAGGCTGGTAAGAGGGGAAGCAAGTGGGGGAAAGGGGGAGGAGACAGGGAAGGGAGAGGGAGGGTCAGGTGCCAGGACCCACCTGAAGACAAGGTGCCCATCCTGAAGCCCGAGGCTGATGAAGTCCTTGCCTCGGCTGCCCTCTCCCACCACCTGCCAAGGAAGCACAGGGTCTCTGGGATCCCCAACCTGGAGAGCTAAGGCCCCCAAAGCTGTAGCCTCTGTTTTCTTCTCTCCCTACTGCCCTGGCCATCAGGAAGGCAGCCTCCTGCCTCAGGAAGCCTGAGACTCCAGGCCGGGTGCCAATACTCCTGCCAAGGAAGCACAGGGTCTCTGGGATCCCCAACCTGGAGAGCTAAGGCCCCCAAAGCTGTAGCCTCTGTTTTCTTCTCTCCCTACTGCCCTGGCCATCAGGAAGGCAGCCTCCTGCCTCAGGAAGCCTGAGACTCCGGGCCGGGTGCCAATACTCACCACGCCCTGCCACAGCAGGAGGCCGCTGGCCGTGCTGGTCCGAACCTCCAGCTCGATGGTCTCGGGCACTTCGGGAAGGCTGTGGCGTAGGAGTGCATGAGGGGACAGAAGTCCCAGATTGCCATCCTTCCCCGTGGGCCCACAGACCCTCCCAACCTGACTCACCTCCTGGAGAAGATGCTGCTAGGGAGGGCTAGGAAGCCATCATCATGGAAATAGGCACCATACTGCCCAGGGGCATCTGCAGGAGAATGTGGGGTGGTAAGACACCTGCTCCCCCACATCAGGCATTCCCCCGACCCCACCGCTGCTCCCACATGTACGACTGCTGGGGGCTCTGAACTTGCAATCCCTGGATACCCAAGGGGACCGTCGACAGACGCAGGGGGCCTGTGAACTTGGTTGGGAAAACATTACGTCTCTATTTTCACTCACTTCTCACTGAAATTTAGCAGTTCCTTCCGTTGTAGGTGTAGGAAACACACCAAAGTAGTAGTAGCAGGACCTGTGATTCTGTCAACTAATATTTGCTTATCACATTACAGTAGTTGCAATTATTTCAAAATACTGTTTATGCTTATTACTATTTCAAAGTTGCGATAGCTATTAAGACCACAACTAGATCTTGTTTTCAAACCCTGGACCTTGGTGTTACCAGGACCATGCTCTAACAATTGAGCTAACCAGCCAGCCCTAGATCTTGTTGTATAATGTGTTAATAAAGAAGCATATATATTACAAATAAAAAAAATTTTAAAATATTTTGATAACTTTATTTCAGTATAATTAATTTCCTTTGAAATCCTATTTATTTTATTCTATGCACTCAATAGGATCCATGTAGGGTGACCAACCATCGCTGTTTGCCAGGTTCTGTCTGGCTGTTGCTGTGAAAGTCCCACATCCCAAGAAACCCCTTAGTCCTGATAAAACTGGAACAGTTGGTTTCCTTAGACCACAGCAATAAACAGTTCAGAGCCTTTGTGTTCTCTCCATCTTAGAGATGGGAAGACAGGCTCAGTGTGGGTGACCTGCCCAGGAAATGGGGAGCCTGGATTGCAGCCTGGGCCTTTTGGCTCCAACGTCCATACTGTGTGTGGCTCTACCATCTCCAGCCCTATCTGCTCTCTACCCACCCCACAGGCCAGCACTGGCCACGGTAGGATCGGTAACTACAAGGGCAGGGGATACGCTGTCACTTTCCACCAAATGGTGAGGATAACATTTACCAAGCTCCTACTATGTGCCTGTGCAGGGAGCTTCACATACAGCTATAAACATCAGTTCATTTAACTGAATCCTTATAAGAACCCTATGAATTAGGTATAATATTAACAAAAGCTAACCTTCTATATCCACTCTGTACCAGACATTGTTCTAACCATTTTAAATACATTAAACAATTTTACTCGCTCACAAAATTTTGCCCAAAGCCTTATGGAAAGATGTTACTTATCTCTATTTTATACATGAAGAAACTGAGGCACAGAGAGGTTACGTGACTCACCCAAAGTCACACAGCTAGTAAGTGGTAGGGTTAGGATTTGAACCCAGGCAGGCTGGCTCCAGAGTCCATGCTCTTAACCACTCTAGCACGGCCTCTCATAGTAGTGGTAAGTAAGAAAAGCTATGTCTGTGAAGGAGTTATCACAGTCCCTGTAAAAGTTCAATAAACATTCACCCTTTATCTTTGCTTTTAAACAGACAGTGGAGGGGGCCGTCCCGGTGGCGCACTGGATAGTGCGCCGCTTGGGAAGCGCGGCGGCACTCCCGCCCGAGGGTTCGGATCCCACATACAGACCGGTTCCCGCTCACTGGCTGAGCGAGGCGCGGGGGCAACACCGAGGGTTGCGATCCCGCTGCCGGTCCCCGGTCCGGTACGGAGGCAACACTGAGGGTTGCGATCCGTTGCCGGACACGGAAAAAGACAAAAAATAAAAAAATAAAAAAAAAATAAACAGACAGTGGAGACAACCAGCTAGCTCAGTCGATAGAATGTAAGCCTCTTAAACAGATCGTGGAATCCTTGAGAATGAGGGTCCTGCCACGTCCATCTAGTATTCACTGCTCCCAGGGCAAGGATGGACACATGATATATGTCTGTTAACTAAATACATGAATACGGAGAAGGAAACTGAGGTCAGAGTGGTTCAAAAGCCTACCCAAGGTCACCTGGCCAGAAAGTATGGGGCAGGACCCAGCTCTGTGTGGCTGTGTTCTTCTTTATCTGCCTATCTGTGCCCAGCAAGCCCCTCACAGGCCTGTTTTGCTCAGGGGGCAGAACTGAGGGCATGGGGAAACTGGAAGAGGTCACTAAGAGACTAAAGCCAGGGAGAAGACAAACCCACATAGTATGTACCCACTGGCCACAGCAAGTACATACCATTGCCCCCACTGCCTTCAAGATGCCAATCGGACTCCGCTGTGCCATGTCCAGAGCCTATGGGGAAGGGCGGGGATCCAGTTGGTAGACACAGACACCTGTGGGTACTGTGTCCAGTCTCAGAACCCCAAGAGGAAAGTGGAGAGAAGCTAGGACTGAGTACCTTGTTGACAGCGTGGGCCAGAGAAGCCAGGGAGACAGAGGCAGCGTGTGCCCTGGCAGGTGCCCCCATGCAGACAGGGCTCACGGAGCTGGCAGGGGTTCTCCTCATGCTCACAGAGGTCTCCTGTGGGCCAGGGCAGAGGTGGGTGGGCATGGGCTGGAGGTACCGCTGACCACCTGTGCCCCTCCCCCTGGGCACCCTGGGCAGGCTTTCCCACCTTTGAAGCCGTCTCGACACAGGCACTGGAAC
The DNA here is from genome assembly GCF_000696425.1 of Galeopterus variegatus. Lineage (NCBI taxonomy): Eukaryota > Metazoa > Chordata > Mammalia > Dermoptera > Cynocephalidae > Galeopterus > Galeopterus variegatus. The sequence goes on from NW_007733516.1 coordinate 31,125, forward strand.
TCGTACTCGCCGGCGGGCATGCATGTGGCACCGTTCTGGCAAGGCTGGCGCTCACAGGGGGAGCTGTCATAGCACTGCCCAATGCCCCTGCTGCCGAGGAAGCTGTAGGTGAGGTCCAGCCGCTTGCCATTCACTGACACCTGGGGGTACAGGGACACCGAGGGACTAAAGGGGCACAGAAGGCAGAGGCACAGTGTGCCAGCAGAGAGAAGAATACAGCAGCAGGCAGCTGGGAACCCAGGTTGGAGCCTGAGTGGTAATGTGGGATTCTAAGGTGGAGGAGAACGTTCATCCATGCAGTGAACTCTCAGCACAGCCTTCAAATGTGGTGCTGTTATCCCCATTGTACAGGGGTGGAAGCCGAGGCTCAGGGGTGAGGTGTCAGGTCCCAGGCCCCGGACTGGCTGCAGGAGAGGTTTGCACGCTCCCTCCCACTTGTCCTCTGGAGGCTGCTCCTCACCTCGCCCACACAGCCGCGGAAGTGAGCACTGACATTGGTGGCTGGGGACAGCTGCACGGAGGGCTCCACGCCACCCAGGTAGAGGAGGGTATGCAGGTTAAGGCCCTGGCTCTTGCCGGGCGAGGAGCGCAGGACGGGGCGCCCGCCATTCACCCGCAGGCTGCCGTCCTTGTTGAGGCGCTCTGCAGACACGTGGTGCCAGCGGCCCAGGGCCAGCGACTCGGTGCTCCGCAGAACGGCCAACCCTGGGGAGGACCCCGGCAAGGCTGAGCACACAGGGGACTTCCTGCCCTGCCCCACCACATACAGGGACTTGAGCAGGTGGGAAACATTCTATAGCCTTCTCGTAGTCCAAATGAGGAACCCAAGGCTGAGAGAAGTCTAGGGACTAGCCTAAAGTCACACACAGAGAGAAGAAACGTGCATGAACAGGGGACTTCTTTTGGTCTGACTCCTGAATTTATTCCTCTGAGCCTCCTTGGGACATGGAGAGCTAACAAGGGCACACAGCTTGGCATCCTGAGGCCTGTCTGCATTTGGTGCCCAGTGCTTACCTGACCCCAACTCATATCGGAACTCCAGGTGGCCGCCAACCATCGCCAGGGACACGAAGTCCTCCACAGGCCCACTCTTCCCCCCGCTGAACAGCAAGATTCCGTCGGCTGCAAGTGGCTTGAACTCCAAGTCCAGGCGTAGCTCGTGGTGTGTGTTGGTGAGGGCGGGCAGCGCCAGGTAGGAGCCGGTGCCCGACATGGAGGGGGTTGTCACTGTCAAACCTGTAGCAGCCACAGCTCAGCCAGGGGCAGGGGGGATACCAGAGTCCCGGGTGGGATCCAGCTACCAGCCTTCCTCTGGAGTCCCTGCCCACCTTGCTCTGTAGCCATGGAGGCTCAGGACCAGCTGCGCAGTGGCTGTAGCAGCACATGAGCCCCTACCCCCAGCAGCGCAGGTGAGGCCGGGAGCGTCTCCAGTTAGACAGGGCTCCTCTCTGGGGCCCTTTTGTAAGGGATTTAAGCTGGGCACAATGCCCGGGTGACTGAGATCTTCTGGCTCTGGAATAATCTTATTATCCGCAGGGCCCATCATGGCCTCCAAGGGCCCTGCTCAGCTTCCCCGGCCATTGCTGAGACCCAGGGGGTCTCAGGTCTGGCTCCACTCACCTTCCTCACACCTTATCCCTGAGCGGCCCAGGTGGCAGCGGCAGGTATAGCCTCGACCGTCAGGCCGGTTCACACAGGTGGCGTCGGGCCCACAGGCCTCTGGGGACATACAGGCCAGTGAGGAGGACATCAAGCTGGCTCAGGAGAGCGTGGGGCCCTGATGCCAAAGCCCTGCCCATTGTACCCTGGGGACCTCAGCTAGCGAGGGCCAGGCCAGCCTGGGAGGGCTGCCCAGGTTGACTGAGGAGGAGAGGGCGGATCAGCACAAGGGGGCAGCTAGAGGATGCCAGGCTGGGGGACGCAGGGGAATGTGAGCGAGGGGCTCTGTGCGAGTGTGCTGTTCCTCAAAGACTGCGTCTGGGTAACAGTGGGGGCCAGTAGTGCCCGGGTGGCCACAAGGAGAGGAGAGGTAAGAACCTGCTTAACGGCAACAGATGGGGGCGAGCACCTGGCAGCAGTGATGGGGGTGGAGTGGGCTGAGCACCAGGTGGCAGAGGTGGGAGACCAGTATCTGGCAGGGGTGGTCCATCCTTGGGTAGGAGTGGTGGAGTGTGGAAGTGCCCCAGCCGTTGGGATGGGGGTGTACAAAGGGGCAGCAAGGGGCAGAGGCAGGCACCCAGGGCAACAGTGATGGGCAGGGGCCGGGGAGACATACCTGGGTGGCAGTGCAGGGCCTGCGAGTGCTCGCAGCGGCTCCCAGTGAAGCCAGCTGGGCACACACACACGTAGCTGCTGCTCTCTGAGTCCTGGCACTGGCCTCCATTCTGCAAAGCAGCCCCCAGAAGTCAGGCCAAGAACACTTAGCCCTCCCCCTTCCCCTCGGGGGCCAGCCACGCTGAGGGCAGCAGCCAGGGGCAGCCTGGTGGTGTGTGGGTGTGGAGTCACCTGGCAGGGCCGGTCCCGACAGGTGGGGCAGTGGGAGATGCCGTGCACCGTGAGGTTGAGGTCATGGAAGATGATCTCCTCGCCCTGGATAAGCAGCTCCCGGACACAGCCTGTGGGGCAGGCAGGCAAGATGGGCAAGGGGCAGGTGGCTGGTGAGCCTGCCCAGCCCTGGCGCACACCTGCCGTGTCTTCCCAGCCAGTCACGTGAGGCTTGGCCCCGGTGGGAGGTGGGGAGGGGATTCACCTATGAAGCCACTGCTCAGCCCCGCCTTGGGGATAGCACCATAGTCAGGGTAGCCTCCAAGGTAGAGTTCCTCGTTCAGGTCCAGGCCCTGGAACTTGCCCTGGGGAGGTGGGGAAGTCAGGACTCATAGATGGAGGCTGGGCAGGGGTAGATGGGGGCTGGGAATAGGGAGAAGAGTCAGGTCTCACCTGGGAGGTCCCATTGACTGGGGCCAGGGTGCCCACAATGAGGGAGCCCTGGGTGAGGCTGCGCAGCAGGGTCACGGTGTGGAACTGTCCTAGCACCAGTGGTGTGGGGTGGCGGATGGTGGCCATGCCAGAGCCTGCATCAAATCTGCTCCATGGGGCAGGGCCAGGGCAGGAAAAAGTGAACACAGTGTTTGTAAGAAGGGCCAGGGAAAGGGCCCAGCCTGGGCAAAGGGGCACCAGAGGAGGGACGTCACCATTTCCTGCAGTCTGGGCTCTGGTGATGCTCTAGTCCTTGTCCCTGCCTTGTCCTCCCACCCCATCACCCACTCCCAGCTTGCTCCTCCCTGACCCTTCCCCAGGTCTTCTCTCTGCACGTCCTTTCCCTGGGATCTTTTCTAGAGCAGCCTACAGGGTCCTGCAACCTAGCACCTGACTTCACTGTCCCTCTGGGTACCCCTCTCTAACCTGAGATTACCTTGTTTCTTTGTTTATGGCTTGTCTTCCCCAACTAGAATATACATTCCCACAAGGGCCAGAACTTGATCTGTCTTGTTCACGCCTGTATCAGTGCTTGGTACACGTAGATGTTGGTGAACAACTGTCGAATGAACGATGAATTCTGGCCCGCAGCCGTCCCAAGTGGGAGGCTGCTCCCGCTTCCACCTGATTGGCCTACGGTGCCTGCTCCAGCAGATCGAGTGGTCCCCGAGGATAACAACCATATTTCCTCCCTGCTCCAGAATCTTCTTTGGACTCGCATCACTCAGCCCAGGGTAGCATATGCCTGACTAAAGCCCTGTGTCCAGTCCTCCAGCTCTGCTTTGCCCCATTAATGGGGAGGTCAAGGGTCTCACCGGAACTCAGGCCTTCCGCCCACGAGGCCGAAGGAGATGAAGTCGGGCTGCCTGCTGGCCAGGTTGGTGGGGCCGCCTGGGATCCGCTTCTGCCCATTGTAGAGCAGCATCCCTGGGTGGGCACAGCTGTGTGAGGGGCCTGCCATCCCCACCCCAAGAACGACTCTTTTTTTTTTTTAAAGATGACCGGTAAGGGGATCTCAACCCTTGGCTTGGTGTTGTCAACACCATGCTCAGCTAGTGAGCCAACCGGCCATCCCTATATAGGATCCGAACCCGTGGCCTCGGTGTTATCAGCACCACACTCTCCTGAGTGAGCCATGGGCTGGCCCTCCAAGAACGACTCTTGACTCCTGTCCCTCCCTTTGGCACACCTCACACGGCAAGGGCCTTCTCACTATCCCAGGATTGGAGCCCTAAATAGAAGGGTCCCAGAAAGAAAGTGAACTTGCTTCATGCACACTGCAGAGTCTAACTAAAGGAGGGAGGGAAGCGGAGACTCACCCGAGTAGAGAAGGAGGCCTGAACAGTGAAAGTCAGAGACCCGCGAGAGAGAAGAGAGAGAGAGGAGAGGGTGAGATGGGAGACAAAGGAGGGAGCAGAGACGGGGGAGGAGGATGGGGCAGGAGGGCTGGACACTGAGGTGCCAGTGGCAGAGGGAGATGTCACAGAGGTAGCATGGAGAAGAGAGGAGGCACGAGAGGGCCCATGGCAGGAGGCCCACAGGCCTGGGGGCTCCTGGGCAGGGAGGGCTGAGGGAGCTGGCAAGACTGGGGGGCAAGATGGAAGTTACTCTACAAGATCCCTCACCCCGGGCCAGCCCCCACAAATCAACTCCTCCCCTGCTCACCATCGGCTGAGTCAGGCCGGAAGGTGACCTTGATCTCAAACTTCCTGTAGGCATCCTTGATGGTGGGCAGCGGCAGGAAGGAGTGGGGAGTCTGTGTGAAGTAGGGCACCACCCGCTCTGCCAGCAGAGAGCACAGTTAGAGACGATGCCCACCAGGGAGTGGGCAGGGCACTGTCAATTCTGCGGGGGTGATGTTGTCTTACCTGGCACCTGAAGGTGGGCAAAGGCTTTCACCTTGCCCTGGCGGTTGGTGGCAGTGCAGACATAGGTACCTGCATCCTGGGGGCGGACCGAGGGCAGCATCAGCATGTTGTTCTCGAGGCGGCTGTCAGGTGGCAGGCTGCCATCCACCTGCAAACGCACCAGCACTGAGGACCCTGGCCTCGGCCCACACCTGCCATGGGGCCTGCCTCCCACCTCTGCCACAGGCCCAGGTCCAAACACCGAGCATTTACTTTGTGCCAAGCGTTTGCCAGATCCTGAGGGCACTTAGATAATTCCGTCCTGGTACTGGCCCTGCAGGCATGCCTGCTTGTCCCCTGCCCAGCATTTACCTTGCTCCAGGTGATGTCAGGAGTGGGGTAGCCCGAGGCCATGCAGGGGAAGACAGCTGCAGAGCCAGCAGGCACACGGACCTCTGGGGGTGTTGAGATCTGGGGCAAGGCTGAGAGGGGGAAGGAGACACAGGCCATCAACACAGTGATAGCCCCAATTTGTGTGCCCAGCCTGTGCCCTGACTCCTCTAACCCTTACACTATCCCTTGAAGGGGGCACTATGTCCCATTTTACAGATGAGGAAACTGTGGCTTAGAGGGGAGAGTAGCTGCTCACTCCTGGTGGCACAGATGGAACTGGGCAGGGATGGGTCCGCTTGACCTCTTTGCCACACGTGAGCAGACAATTGTGCAGCCTTTTGGGGACCTGAAAAGGGGGCACTAGGGCATATGGGTGACTAGGTTTGGGGACAAGTCATAGGATTTGAGGTAAAAAGGAATTGCCTTTAAAGAAAACACAGTGTTTGTGTCTGCCCTGCATCTGTGGTCCTTGTTTTACTCTCTGTTATGTCTGTTTTGTGTTCACGTTATGTCTTTGCATTAGACTGGGCTGTAGATCTCCCCAATCAGAGCAGACACTCCCTGTAGGGGGGGACTCAGCATCTCTTTTCTTCCTGATACCCTATGGCATGGCTATTTCCCTGTAAGTTCCAACCTGCCCCAGGGGAACACTCACTTTCATCCACTTGTTATGAAACCTGTCCCTTATGTACACATAAAAGAAAATCCCCCACGAGAGCAGAAAGGAAGAGGGAAGCAGGCAGGGCAGGAGATGGCAGCACGAGAAGTCCCTGCCCAGCTCCCATCCCCCCACAAAGGTCCCTGCCAGCCTTCACCTTGCACGAGCAGCAGCACGTGGGATTGCGTAGTGCCGGCAGCATTGGTGGCGGTGCAGCGGTACTGTCCTGCGTCAGCCAGTTCCACGTGAGCAATCCTGATAACGCTTCCACTCTGCACGATGCCAGGCCGCAGGCGCCCTCCAACTTTGCTCCATGTCACCTGAGGCTTGGGGTCACCCAGTGCCAGGCACTCGAACTCCACGGCATGGCCGACCACCACGGTCTGCACGGAGGTCCGGATGTTGATGAGCACTGAGGGCAGGGCTGGGGGAGGAGGGAGGCAGAGGGACAGTGAGGCTGGCCACCATTGGCCTGGCCCAAGGGAGGCCATGGACAGCACAGCAGAAGGTGGGCACTGGAGCCCTCGGCATTCACTCATTCGTCTCGTCGTGTGCTTGTTCATGACTCACACGCACTGGTTCGCTCTTTTACTTATTCCTTTACTCACGTGTCCTCGGACTCGTTCCTCACCAGTCTGTCTGAGCACCCACTCGCTCCAACCCCTTCCCGCCTTCCTCCCTCCCTTGCAATATTTATCAAGCCCCCTGACTTTATGCCAGACACAAGCAGGGTAAAATTGGACAATACTCTTAGTTCTCCCACGTTTAGGGGGCTTCTTGGGGAACATGGTCTGAGTCCTGCACTCTTCTCCCCTTTGCATCTCTGTCCCCTGCTCTTAGCAGAGGCCTGAAGCCACCCTCCTACCTTGGACAACGAGCTGGGCACTGGCCTGGGCCTGTCCCCAAGGTCCATGGGCCTGACAAACATATGTCCCTTGGCAGCTCTGGTCCAAGTTCTGGATTCTGTAAAGAAAAAATAAGACATCAAGGAATAAAAACAGTTGATGGGAAAGCTTTGCAATTGCGTGAGAGTTAAAAAGCTGACATAGATCAGCACACAGTGTCAACTTCTAGTCTCCCAATGACCATGCGAGGCAGGCAGGCAGGGTGGGGGGCAGCACACCCATTTTAGACAAAGAACTTATGGTCTAGAGCTCAAGATCACAGTAGTTATCAAGTGGCAGAGCTGAGATCTGGGGTCATCTGTATATGTCTGGCTCCAGAGCCTGTTCTCTTCTTCCCTCCACTATCAGTAGTAATACAACATGGGCCACTTTTTACTGAAGGTCTTCCATCGCCAGGCACTGTGCTAAGTGCTTTAGATAATCTCATTTCAGTCTTATATAACCCATTGTACAGCTGCGAAAACTGAGGCTCAGAGAGGAAAAGTGAGTGGCCCAAGGACACTGCTTTATGCTGAACCTCACAGGGCAGGTATCTAATGCAGCCCCACTGTAAGCCTTGAGCCAGGGTGCCCAGGTTTGGTCCCGCCCCCACCCTGACTCACTGGAGCACCCCGTCCTGCACGCTGTGGCCAGGAGGCAGCTGACCCCCTTCCTTGAACCAACGGAGCTGGGTGCCCCGGATGCTGGGCACAGAACAGTGGAACTCAACGCTGGCCCCAATGCTCTTAGTCTCCTGCTGAGGTGTGACCTGCACGGTCGGTGTGGATCCTGCTGGGACGGAGGAGGCAGGGAGAGAGCCAGAGGGACCTGCGGGGACATGTATGAGGTTCTATGTATATCTGTGTGTGTCATGTCCCTGACACTCCCCCAGGGACCCAGGAAATCCCCACACCAACACTCAAGGGACATTCTTCTCCTGGTTGCCCCTCTGAGCAGGGAGAAAAGAACTTCCTGTGGCAGATTCATTCATTTGCTCACTTGTGCAGTCATTCTGTCAACATGTGTAAGGGCCTGTGCAGCACTGGGCCAGAGCCCTACCCTGCCCGCCTTCCACAGCTCCTGGCCTTCGTGTGGGGAGGGCAGCCCAAGGCAAGAGCAAGAGGGACTCAGACATTTTAAGGAAGGACAAGAAGACTATTCTGGCTGCAGTCCCAAATAAGAGAATCCAGGGACTTGGCCAGTGTGCAGACACCTTACACATGCAGGGGATGGATGGGATGCTGTCATCGCCATTTACTAAGTGCCTCCTACAAGCCACGGGCTTTACAGCGGCATATCTCTAACTCAGCCTCTGTGGCTGCTGTTGTTCTCGCCACTTTATAGATGAAGAAACTGAGGCTCAAAGAGGTTGAATGACTTGGCCAAGGTCACACAGCTAGCAAGTGACCAAGCTGTGCTTTGAACCCAGGTCAGTCTGACTCAAGTCCGGGTTCTTGTCTGGGCTATATGCTTTGCTGCTTCTAGAATTTCAGGTCCAACAGCCCTCGTCTGGCTTTGTACCATTGTTGTAGAAGACCATGGAGATGCTGGATTCTTTGGAGACCTACTGAAGTCCTGGTCATGCTGGGGGTGGGCACTACCTGCCACTCATTCATAGTTGTCCCTATCAACCATCTACCCAGCAGTCCTGAGCATCCTTGCTGTCTGGCAGGAGAGACAGGCAGGGGGCATTTATGTAAACACAGTATCTTCCTCTGGCACTGCAAGGTCAGTGTCAAGGGAGGGAAGTGGCAAGGAGAGCCAGAGGAGCTGAGAACATAGCAATCCATCGGGGGTCTTCCTGGAGGAGGCAAATCTGCCTCCAGCCTTGGAGAACAGGGGAGAGGAGGGCATTCCAGGAGGGGTAAAGGACCCCAAGTGTGGGTTCCCAGGCTGGGTCATCGAAGGGCCTGGAGGAAAGCTGACCCCCTTCTGCCCATCCTGAGCCAGGGCTGCTTACCTTGGACGAGTACCTGGGCAAAGGCCTCAGCTGAGCCCACTTTGTTGGTGACCAGGCAGCGGTAGCGGCCTGAGTCCTCAGGGACCGCGTCCTCAAAGTGCAGCAGCTCGTTCCTGGCAGCTGCCCTCCCAGGGAGGCTGCCACCCACGCGGCTCCACTGGAAGGTGAGTGGCGGTGTCCCGTGAGCCAGGCACTGGAGCTGCACCGTCTCCCCGGCCTGCACTGAAGTGTGCTCTGGGACCGTGGTGGCATATGGAGGGCCTGGGGTGGGGGCACACAGAGGTCAGGGTGGGGAAAGGCAGAGGTCAGGATGGCAGCAGGTAGTTGGATTCAGGCTACCTGACAAAGGATGAAGGAAGCTGAATGGGGAGCCCAGAGGACTGGGGATGAAGAGGGCAAAGGTCCCAGGAGGGGATGAGGATGTCAGACAAGGTCAGGCGCTGGTCCCGGAGGTGCATGGGGCCCTCTGGATGGGGTTCGTGGGATTCTGTCCAGGGTGAAGCCTGGTGGGGGCACTCAGACCTCCATGTTAGGTCAGAGAGGGGGGCCCAGGGAAAGGGGATGAGAGCCTTACTCTCCACGTGCAGGGTGATGGTGGCCTCAGCATGCCCGGCTGGGCTAGTGGCATTGCAGATGTACTGGCCCGAGTCCTGCTGGGCTACTCGGGGGATGATCAGTGTGTTGCCTTCCAGCTGGTGCTGCCAGGGCAGTGGGGAACGCAGCTTGGACCAGTGGATGGTGGGCATGGGGCTGCCTGTGGAGTAGAGCAGAAGACAGAGAGGTCGCTGGGCTGCCCCGGGGACCAGCTGAGGGTGGGGGTGGCAGGGAAGGGCCCTGGGTGATCCTGCCCCTCCATGGGGGCCACTAAATGGGCACCTCAGCCATCACTGGGAGATGCTAGCAGCAAAGTCTCCCTGCACCCACCCCCCCAGGCATGACATCATCTTCAGATCTCCTGCGTCTATAACTGAGCACCCAGGTCACCACTGCTCTGCCAGCCCTGGGTGCTAGCCCCCAGCCACACCTGTGGCTGAGCAGCGCAGGGTGGCCGTGTGTCCAGCCTCCACGGTCAGCTCGGCTTCTTCAACCTGAACCTGGGGGGCCCCTGGGGCCACGATGCCCGTGTCCACAATCACCTCCACCCGCTTCTGTGCTGTGCCCAGTGCATTCTGAGCTAGGCACACGTAGGTGCCCGCATCTGCTGGTTTAGCTGACGAAATCTGGAAGAAACCAAGGAGGTGGCTTATGTGGGTGCTGAATGGAGACGCTGACATCAGGCCCCAGCTCTGGCTTGGTTTTGCCTCTTTCCTGGACGCTTCCCTTTGTTTAGCTCTCCTATGTGGCTTCTTGAGGGGTCACCCTCATGACATCCCATTAGCGCCCCCATCCACTTGGCCATCAACCCACCTGTCCACCCTTCCCATTCTTCCTTCCTTCCTTCTCTCTTCCCTCCCACCTTCCGCTCTGCCCACCACCCACTATCCATCCCTCCCCTTCCTTCCCCCCCTACTCATCACCTACCTGCCTGTCCACCACTCTCTCCCCAGCACCTTCTCAAGGCTGGGCCTGGGACTGGGCCTTAGACTCAGAGATGACACAGCTCTGTCCTCACCTGTAGCACTGTATGGCTGTCCACATGCCCATACATTTGCTGCTCCAGCTTGGCAGAGCTGCCGATCCGGGTCCAACGTGCAGAGGAGCGGGGCTCCCCGGCACTGACACACTCCAGGGTGATGTCCTTTCCCACTTTCACCCGCACGGGGCCCTCAGGGAGCACGGACACCGTAGGGGGCCCTGCCCAGAGGAACAAAAACTCCTGACACACATGCAGAGCTCTGCTGGTTACACACCCTGTCACAGCCCCCCACTCAGTAACTTCCAGGTGGGTGCTAGTGTCGCCACCGCACTGATGTGGAAACCGAGGCTCAGAGAGGAAGAATGTCCAAGAGGGGGTCAGTGGCAGAGGCAGGATTTAAACCTGAAGGTTCTGAGCTTAGGATCAGGGCTGGAAACAGGAAGGCAGAGCCTCATGGGTTTGGCGGCCCCTCACCATGCACACTGAGGTTCACGACGCTATGGGCCACGCCATAGGCATTGGAGGCCACGCAGCGGTAGGCACCGTGGTTGCTGGGCCGGGTGCCCACGATGGTGATGATGGAGCCGTTGGGGCTGATGTGGACATTGTCTGTGGGGTTGCATCGCGGGAGGTGAGGGTTAGTGAGTTGACCTGGCCCTTCTTCTCATACCTTGGTGCTGCTAGCTGGTGTCCCTCTGCCCCATGCCCCTGACCCCTCCAGCCTGGATATGTCCAGCCACAGAGTCGCAGATGGAAGAAGGTAAAAGAATCCTTGGAGACTCCCGGTCCAGCCCCCTCACCATACAGATGGGCACACTGAGGCCCCAAGAAGGGAAGGGCCTTACCCAGGGTCACACAATGAATTTGGTGTGGTCCCCCACCTTCTGCCATGCGTCCCCACACAGAGTGGTGACTGCCATGTCCTGACAGTTGCCTCTAGCCTGCCTACCCTGCCCAGCTCACCCTCCAGCTCCTGGTTCCGGGTCTTCCACTCCAGGCTGACAGGGGCTGCCCCATCATGGATGAGGCACTTGAAGCTGGCATCCTGGCCCTGCTGCACTGTGCTACTGGGTGGGTCGATGGAAATGACAGGGCTCCTAAGGCCTGGGGCGTGGGGGCAGAAGGCTGGGCTCAGCACCCGTGCAGGCCCTGCCTCAGCTGCAGGGTCCGGCCCTCCTCCCCCTGCTCGGGGCACCTGCCACACTCACGGTAGGAAGATCCCGCACTGGGTGGGACTGTGACTGTGAAGGAGGCCTCCTGCTCAGGGCCTGAGCTGCCGGCCACGCGGCACACATACTCGCCAGAGTCGGCCGGGGAGACATGGTGGAGCCGCAGCTGGGAGCCATGCGTCTGTCAGAGGGAGGAGGGGGAAGCCATCAGGGCAAAGCACTCAGGACTGGGCAAGTCCCGAAGTCAGGATGTACCAAGAGTTCTCCTTGGTTCTACTGAGCTCAAGGCTCCAGCTGTTGGGGATGGAGGAAGCTTCATTCACAGAATCCTAGAAGTCCAGCCCACTAACTTTACAGAGAAGGAAGCAGGCTCAGGAAACGGCTCAGCAGCAGAACCAGAAGAATGCAGGTCTCTCCACTCCCAGGCTGGTGAACTCTTCCCTGAAGTGGATTTTACCCCCTGCAGCCCCCAAGCAGGCTGGAGTTTGCACGAGGTGTGGGGTGCAGAGAAAAGTGCAGATGGGACCTTGCCTGCCCTGGCATCCTCCCCATCCTGGCCCCATACCTGGTGCCGGGCAGGGAGGCTGCCCCCGCGCTTGTGCCACATGACCTGGGCATGGGCCTGCCCGGGCACCACGCAGTTCAGATCCAGGGTCTGCCCTTCGGCCACGTGTGAGGAGGAGGCCTCGATATGGATGGGCTGGGCCAGTCCTGGGGCTGTGGGCACAGGGGGTGGGTGAGAGAGGCTAAGTTGCCGGGGGGTGAGGCAGGACCTGAGGTGGTGGCACTTAAGGCCAACTTTCCTCTGGGAGGTGTAGCAGCTCGAGGGTGGCTGACATGGCTGAGCTCCACTGACCTAAGAAGGGTCTCCTTCCCTGGGGACTAAGATGTTGTACTGAGACCCCAGGCTGGGCTTCCACTGGTTGAGGGGAGGAAGAGGAGGACCACCAGGGACTAGGAACACAGAAGCCTCTAGTCAGGGCTTTGGCATAGTCAGATTTGGGAACACCTGGGTTGGCTTGATCCTCAGCCACAGAAAACCCCATGTCCCAGGGCAACTGTACAAGCCCTGCTGGGAAAGCAGGAAGGAGCAAGGCCAGGGAGGGGCCCCAATGCCTGTGCCCTTGCATTGCCCACTGCTCTTGTCACTCACCAGGAATGGGGCTTGGGCTGGAGGCCTCAATTGTGACCAGGACAGAAGCCTCCAAGGTGCCCGAGCTGCTGGTCACTTGGCATGAGTACTCGCCAGAGTCGGCTGGGGACACCTGGTTTAGCCTCAGCAGGGGGCCGTGGACCTGGCCAAGGTGGGGGCGAGAGTACGGAGGGTGAGCTGGGAGGCCCGTGGCCAAGGCCTTCAGATGCCCAAAGCCTCTGGCACCCGTACCCCAGGACTGCCATGCAGTTACGTAGGCTGTACCCTGTCAAGTGCCTCTCTTTGACATTAGACACGGTGGTGTATCTGTCTATTGTGACATTATTTCCCAGTAGGAGGAAGTCAAGTCTGTTGAGTAACAGATGTCCTTTTCTATTCTGCACCATGGTGCTGTGGGCCAGTGGTGGCCGTGCTGTGCCCAGCCTGTTCTCTACCACCTGACTCCAGTGACTTCCTGCTGCAATTCTCCTCACGCCCCGGGTGCTGGCCCACCTCCCCTTCAGGACCAGATTCAGGCAGGACTGGTGGGGTGGGAAGGAGGGGCGTACCCGACTTTCTCCAGCTTCCTTACCTGGTGCCGGGCAGGGAGGCTGCCCCCGCGTTTCTGCCACGTGACCTGGGCATGGGCCTGTCCGGGCACCACGCAGTTCAGATCCAGGGTCTGCCCTTCGGCTACTCGAGAGGAGGAGGTCTCGATCCGGATGGGTGGGGCTCCGCCTGGGGCTGGGGCACAGGGAGAGGTCAGTGAGCTGGGACTCCCACCCCTGTGCCCCCAGCCCCTCTGCTGGGTGCTCAGATGCTCAGCCAGAGGTTGTCTGGGGAGTGGCTTCTCTCCCTTCCTATTCCACTCAGGCCTGGGACAGCCTGCAGGGGTATGAGGGGTGGGGGTGGAGGTGCCTCAGCCTCCCAGCCCTGCCTCCACCATCTCATCCTTCTTCCATGCTCCCAGCACCACTGGGGCCAGGCACCTCCACACAGGTCACTAACACTTCTCAAGCTTGCGTAGTATAGGGCTGAGAACCCAGACTTTGGGGCCAGACTGCCTGGGTTCAGATCCCAGCTCTGCCAGTCATTTGTTGTGTGACCTTTGGAAAGCTACTTCACCTCTCTGTGACTCAGTGTCTCCATCCATAAAATGGAGAGAATCATCCTGCCTACCTCAAAGGGCCATCGTGAGGATGGAATGAGTATGAGTCAATGTAACGGGGCCCAGCACCAAGGAAGTGCTACGTCATGTTTATTACTTAGCAACTCACATGCCCTCATGATTTCTGTGACAGTATGTGCCCCCGAACTACTAATTATCATGCATTTTCCTTTCAATTGGTTCACTTAAAAAAACATTCAACACTTAGCCCCATTACAGACATGAAATAAGGACAGATTTGATGTGTTATGTTTTTTCCCTAATATATTACTACTACTACTAATAAAAGTGTTTATTGGGGGTATCATTCATACCACCCTCCAATATCCCCAGAGAAGCAGATCCAGGCTTTCGGGAACTCACTGAATTGTCTCTACGCTGAGACAGTACAGTGCAAGAGCTCTACAGTCCCTCTTTACAGACAAGGACAGTGACACACGGAGAGGTGAAGTGGACACTGGGGCTGGCACCAAGCCCGCTGGTGCCAGGTTCCAAAGCCTGTGCTCCCTGCTCCCAGGCCCTCAAGATGAACAGGAGCCACCCACTTGCCCTGGCTTCTTGGTGCTGAGACTGCCGGGATAGGAGGAGGCAGAATTCTAGGATCACAGAGACAGTTTTTTCCAGAAATGCCAAAAAGCATTTCCTTCCTCCAGCTCTGCCAGCTGGTCTCCTCCCTTCCTCTCTCCTCCAACCTCCCAGCCCCACTGTAGGGACCCTCACCAGGGACATGGACGGTACTAGAGCCAGAGGGCTCAATGGTGACCAGGACCGAGGTCTCTAGGGAGCCAGAGCTGCCCACCACGCGGCACACGTACTCTCCTGAGTCAGCTGGAGACACCTGGTATAGCCGCAGCCGTGAGCCATGGGCCTGAGCAAGGACAGGGCAGGGAGACAGAAGAGCAGACTAAGATGCCAACCTGGAGTCCATGAAGGCCTGGGGCCAGGGTCTAACCTCTGACCCAGGCAGGCACTACACCCCCCAGGGGCTCCCAGGCCTCCCTCCTGGGCAGAGCTAGCCAGGGCACCACCGTCCAGCAGCCCTTCCACAGTTTCCTGCCTGCCACGTACCTGATGGTGAGCAGGGAGACTGCCCCCACGCTTGTGCCATGTGACCTGGGCATGGGCCTGCCCAGGGACCACGCAGTTCAGATCCAGGGTCTGCCCTTCGGCCACATGTGAAGATGATGACTCAATTCTGATGGGCACAGCACTGCCAGGGACTGGGGCACAGGAACAGCAAGTTGGGGCGTGGCCACAGTCAGACTTGGGGACTGGGATGGTGGGCTCCTCAGCCACAGAAAACCCCAAGCCCCAGGGTACATAATAATAAGTTAACACTTATTAAGCACTTATAGTGCGCCAGGCACTGTTCTAGCATTTTATGTATAGTGACTCATTTAATCTTTCGAAATTCATAAATTTCCTGTGACGATGGAAATGTTCTTTTATCTGCACTCTCCAAGACAGTGCCACTAGCCACATGTAGCTAGTGAGCACCTGAAACTTTAGAAACAAATGGTTTTTTTTTGGTGGCTGGCCTGTACAGAGATCCAAACCCTTGACCTTGGTGTTACAACACTGCGCTCTAACCAGCTGAGCTAACCAGGCTGCCCTAGAAATGGAATTTTAAATTCTATTTAATTTTAATTGCCACATGTGGCTAGTGGCCACCATCTTGGACAGTGCAGCTCTATGAGGCTGGAATGATCAATGTCCCTATTTTACTGATGAGGAAATTGAGGCTGAGAGGAGAGCGTAACTCACTAAGTTTCTTAGTGGTATAGGCAGAATTTGAACCTGGGCACCTTTTGGCAGAGCCCTTGCCCTGACCACCATCCCGATCTGAAAACTGACCCCAAATATCCCTTTCCTTGGGGAACACTGTTCCCTGTGTCTCCCTGTCCCTTTCCCGGGCCTCCGTCAGACTCACTGGAGAGGCTGCTGGTGCTGGGGGAGACCGAGACCAGGATGGAGGCTTCCTGGGCATCAATGTTGTTGTTGGCCCGGCACACGTACTCGCCCGAGTCGGCCACAGACATCTGGTGCAATCGCAGGCGGGAGCCATGGGCCTGGGGGACAGATGGGAAAGAGAGGGACAGGGAGTCAAGGGGCCCTGGGGTCACCAGCTGGCACAAGCCTCCCTTGTCAGACCTGCTGAGGTTGCCTTCTGTCTTCCCAGGGCCCAGGCTGCTGGGCTTCCACGGCATGAGAGGAGGAGCCCATGAGGCTGTCCCTGCATTGCCCACCCCAGGAGACCAGGGTTCCACTCCCACTGCCATGGCTCCACCCTGTACCTGGTGTCGGGAGGGAAGGCTGCCCCCACGCTTGTACCACGTGATGGTAGCCTGCGGCTGCCCAGCAACCACGCAGTTCAGATCCAAGGTCTGTCCTTCAACTACTGTGGGGGATGAGGACTCGATCCTGATTGGTGGGGAGACACTGGGAACTGGGGACAGCGGAGAACAGACATGCAGCCAGAGTCAGACAACAGTGACAGTGCCAGGCACCCCTCTGCCTCCCCATGTACCCACTTGCTGGGGACCCCCTGCCCTCTGTGCTCTCACCATGGGAGGAGCCACTGCCCTGGATGGTGACGATGAGCGAGGTCTCCTGGGAACCGGCACCGTTACTGACGTGGCACACATACTCGCCCGAATCCGCCGGAGTCACCTGAGGGATCCGCAGCCGGGAGCCCACGATCTGAAGGGAGCAGGTGTCAGTGGGTGTGGGCAGTGCCCCCACGTCTCGGGCACCGCTGCCACCGCCGCCCCCTGGACTCTGGAGCCTCCCTGCCTTGCCTTGTGCCGGGCCCCTGCCTCTTCAGCAGCCTTCTTGAGGCTCCCGGCACAGTGCACGGCCTGTCTCTGGGCTGAGGTGGATGGTGCTTTGGTCTTGGTACTGTTCCCACCCATCATCCCTCCAGAACGCCTGTGAGGCCTCCCATGTTGCCCCGGTGCCCTGCTGGGGCTGCTATTCAACTGCGTTGTCGTTCGGCATGTCTGCCTTGCCCTCTACACCGTGAGCTGCCTAAGGACAGATGCCTGTCTTATTCCCTGTGGGACCTGCAGTGCCAGGCACAAGACTTGGCCTGGAGCAGCTTCTCAGGGAAACCTAATGAGTGAGTGGATCCAACTGAGGTCAGGAGGACTTATTTCTGTATGCTCAGCACCATCAGAGCCCGTCCAGCAGGAGCTCAATGTTTGTTGAGTGAATGAATGAGCACAGAGCGAGGTGCTGAGAGCCTCCCATCGCCCGACTTCCAGTCAGGGCCGGGCACCCTGCCTGCTGACTCCCTACCTGGTGCCGGCTGGGCAGACTGCCTCCACGCTTATACCAGGTGATGGTGTGGGGGGCCTGGCTGGCAACCAAGCAGTTGAGGTCCAAGGTGTGCCCATTGGCCAGGGAGGCAGAGGAGGACTCAATGCGGACAGGGTATACCACGCCCTGGGCTGGGAGGGCAAGATGGAAGGTAGCGTGTGGGAGCTGCGGAGGGTGGGGTGGACCCCTAGCAGCCCCCTACCATTTGCTGTGCTCCTAGACACTCACAGTGGGAGGGGCTGAGGCGCTGCTGGATGGTGACAAGGACGGAGGCTTCATGGGTGCCCGAGCTGCTGACCACGCGGCACACGTACTCCCCAGAGTCAGCTGGTGTTACCTGGGGTAGCCGTAACCTTGAGCCATGAACCTGGGAGGGGCAGGAGGGAGGAGACAGGGCCTGGGGCTTGCAGCCAGGCTCCTTATTCCCTTCCCTGGCCCCTCTCCTGGCCCAGACACCTGGAGCTTGACAAAAGCTCTTCCAGAGAAACCATTATTCATGACCCTTCTATTCCCTGGCCCCAGCATTAGGATGGTCCAGCCTGCCACCCTAGCCATGCCAGAGACTGCTGAGATGGCTCCCGGGAAAAGGGAGGGACCAGCATATACTGACATGCCATGGGGCAGGTGAGGTAGGCAGTGAAAGCCCATCTGACAGAAGAGGGCACTGAGCACCAGGGAATCAAGTGACTGGCCTAAGGTCACATAGCAGGCACGGGGCAGAGCAGCGTCTGAAAATGAATACGCCTGCATTCGAAGCCTATGCTCTTTCTACTGCAGCTATGAGGGTCCTACAGGCCCTGCCTTAGCTGCCCATCTCCTACCTGGTGCCGGGCAGGGAGGCTGCCCCCACGCTTGTGCCACGTGACCTGGGCATGGGCCTGCCCAGCAACGAGGCAGTTCAGATCCAGGGTCTGCCCTTCAGCCACGTGTGAGGAAGACGACTCGATCCGGACTGGGGGGGTGACCCCGAGTGCTGGGGACAGAGAACAGAGGGTCAGTCCCAGAGGCTGGGAAGGGAGAAGAGATGGGTGTGAGTGGGGGCCTCGTCAGGGGGACAGGGTGAGACTTGGCCTCCGGGCCCTGCCATTGCTGGAACACGGAGCCTCCCTGGGCTGGGCCCCCAGTCCTGCTCTCCCCAGTGCTACTCACCAGGCACAGAGCCTGCAGGCTCAATGGTGACCAGGACGGTAGCCTCCAGGGGCACGGAGCCACCCACCACACGGCACACGTACTCGCCCGAGTCAGCAGGGGACACTTGGTGTAGTCTTAGCAGTGAGCCGTGGGTCTAACCAGAATAGGAGTGGGGTCAGAGGGAGCCCTCAAAGGACCCCTGCGCTTGTAACCTACAACCCATCTCGCTCTCTGACCCGAGGCCTGGCCATCAGCTCTGGAGCAGTTTCCCCATCCTGCTTAGTCGTGGGGAAGGGGAGATCGGTCTCAGGAGTGGGGCGGTAGGCAGGAGGGGCCCGATGAACTGGGCACACACCAATCCCACATTCTGTCAATTCTAAGACACATTTTAATGTCCCCGAAGTTAAGATGCATCTACAGTGAATAATCTTATAATTATAAACGGAAGCTTTTTTTCTTACTGGTAAATAAAATAAAGGTGCATCTTCTAATCAGAGCTATCCTAAATTCTATAAAATACAGTAGTAATAATAGCAATGGTACAACTAATAATAGCTCATAGCATTTTCTATGAGCCGGAGCTCTCAGCACTTTGCATATGTATTAATTAACTTATTCTTAACAATTCTGTAAGGTAGGTACTATTATCACCATTTTATAGATGCTGAAACTATGGCACAGGAAGGGTAAGTAACTTGCCCAAAGTCACAATAAGTGGTGCAACCAGGATTCACAGCCAGGCTGGCGGGTCCTAGGTGCTGGGTTCTAACCACTGCACTACACATGTGTGCGATGGGGTTCCGCCCTTCCCAGTGCTACTGACCTCTACCACCCAGGAACCCTCCTCTTCTTCTTGGTCTGTCCATCCTCCAGTCCCTTACCTGGTGCCGGGCAGGGAGGCTGCCCCCTCGCTTGTGCCATGTAACCTGGGCATGGGCCTGCCCGGGCACCACACAGTTCAGATCCAGGGTCTGCCCTTCAGCCACATGGGAGGAGGAGGACTCGATGTGGATGCGCTGGGTGCTGCCAGGGGCTGGGGGATAAAGTGGTCACTGGTCAGTCCAGTTCTCTGAAGCTGCCCCAGCCTATCCTCTGTCTGTATCCCAGCCCAGCCTGGTGGCCCCACTCACGGTAGGCAAAGTTGGCACCCTGGGTCCCAGTTACTGTGACCATAATGGAGGCCTCCACACCATTGCTGGCCCGGCAAACGTACTCCCCTGCGTCGGCTGGTGAGGCCTGGAAGATGTACAGGCGGGAGCCGCGGACCTGGGTAGCCGTGGACAGGGGTGTGTGAAGGGGGCTTCCTGCAACCAGAGATGCCCCCACACCTGCCCCCTGAGCTGGGAACTGTCGGCTTCTTAGCCCAGGGGCTGGGACCCCTACAACCCACTGTCCATGGCCCCCTCCCACGTTCCTGGTGCCGTATACCTGGTGTCGGGTGGGAAGGCTGCCCCCACGCTTATACCATGTGACCTGGGCATGGGCCTGCCCTGCCACCACACAGCTCAGATCCAAGGTCTGCCCCTCAGCCACCGTGGAGGAGGAGGACTCAATCCTGACTGCTGGGACGGGTCCTGGGGCTGTGGGGGACAAAGGTGAGGGTAGTAGGTGCTCCCCAGAAGAGAGAGTGGAACTGTCCACTCCAGAGCAAGCTCATCCTTGTGTTCCAAGGCCAGGCCCATGTTTTGGGGGATTTGGTGGCCTGGGCTTGATGTCCTCAGCTCAGTTGCCCTAATGGGAGGACCAGGGCATGGGCCAAGCTTTGCAGAGGGCAGCAAAGAAGTGAGAGAGTTGAGGGCAGCTGAGGCTAGGAGAGAGAAAGAGGAGGCAGGACTAGAAGCCTGAAGAAGGATGTAGCCAGAGAGAAGCATGACGGGAGATGGCAGATTACTCAGAAAAGTGCACTCTGCCCGGGTGGGGCCCAGAGGCCAGCTCCAGTGTGGGCCCCCTGCCCTCAGTTGGCAACAAGGGTCACTTGGACTTCACCACTCTGGAAGGCTCTAAACTTCCTCTAGCTTTCCATGTTACTGGGAGTCACTCACCAGGGATGGAGCCAGAGGGCTCTATGGTGACCAGAACGGAGCTCTCCAGGTGCTCAGAGCCAAGGACCACATGGCACACATACTCGCCTGAGTCGGCAGGGGACACCTGGTGCAGCCGTAGCAGCGAGCCATGGGTCTGAGTACAAATGGGGAAGGTTGGGAGGTGCCGGTGCAGCCCTATCCAACCCCTCCAGCAGGCTGGCCTCAGGGACTGCTGTACCTGGTGCCGGGCAGGAAGGCTGCCCCTGCGCTTTTGCCACGTGACCTGGGCATGGGCCTGCCCGGGCACCACGCAGTTCAGATCCAGGGTCTGCCCTTCGGCCACGTGTGAAGAGGAGGACTCGATGTGGATGCGCTGGGTGCGGCCAGGGGCTGGGGCACAGAAGGGGTGGTCAGAGGCCCAGGCTCTTGAACCCCAGCCTGCAGCCCTGGGGCAGAGGGCCCTGGCATATGACCAGGCCCTAACTTTGGAGCACTGATTTTAGGCCTTTCTGGGGCAGAGAGCACACTCTTCTGCCTCAGCACAGCCAGCTCAGTGTGCCTTCTTCTCTCACAACCTCAAACTCCCAGGTCAGGGCTCATCTAACCACCCATGACTTTTTGGTGAGGAGCTGCTGTGGCCAGCAGGGAACCAGAGTCCTTTACTGTCCAAGGATGCCAACACTCATGATACAATCTCCTTCTTTAGAGTGTTTACCATGTGCTCGCAAATACTTTCTGTTGCCACCAGCCCACGTAAACCACACCATGATCAAGCAGGTAGGTGGTATGGTCCCATTTCGCAGATGAGAAAACTGAGTTCCCAAAAGGCAAAATAACGAGTTCAAGACTGATGAGGGGCAGAGCCAGGATTTGAACATAGGTCAGCCTGACTCCCAACTCAGTGTTCAACCCTGACACTCTGGAATTTCTGACAAATTCTGAAACAGTATCCTTTCATGGGGCCCCAGGTAAACTGGACCAACTTTGCCTCCACCTTCAGTTCCCTCATTTCCCCAAGCAGGCAGTGGCGGGTCAAAGCCTGCCTGGGATGTCCCCTCTGTCCTGATGCCACTGAACAGACTGCAGGCACCTTTCGCAGGAGCAGTGGGGAGATCTAGGGGTCAGCCCCTGCCCAGCCCCACCCGGTGTCTCACCTGGGGTGTGGCTGGTGCCCGAATGGGTGCTGTGGAGGATGGAGACGATGATGGAAGCCTCCTTGGGGCCTGACCCATTCTCCACCCGGCACACATATTCTCCAGAATCAGCTGGCGACACCTGGGGGAGCCGCAGCCGGGAGCCGTGGACCTGGGCCAGACAGGGGCAGAAGTATATGAGGACAGGGGCGGGGGCTGTCGTCTCTGCTCCCTCTGAGCCTCGGCGACTCACTCATCAAACCCTTACTGGCTCTGCTCAGAGCCACCCCATGCCAGAAGCTGGGGAGAGAGGGAAGTAAGACTGGACCCTGCTGGTGGGGAGTGGGGTGCAGTGTGCAGCCTCCACCAGGGCACAGGCCCAGGCCCAGCCAGAGCCCTTGACCCCTGGGTCCCCAGCCACAGGCCCAGGGACAACATACCTGGCTGTGAGGAGGCAGGCTGCCCCCTCGCTTGTACCAGGTGACCTGGGTGGGAGCTGACCCTGTGACCACACAGTTGAGGTCGAGCGTCTGCCCTTCGGTCACAGAAGGTGATGAGGACTCAATCCTGACTGGCAGTGAGCTGGCACCTTGGGCTGTGGCCAGAGGGAGGGGTAAGCAGGTCTTCGGGGAGCCCTGGCCTGTCCTCCCCATTCCCTTAGCCCACAGAGGCCCCGCACCTGGAAGGACGACCACCTGGATCCGGGCCTGGGCAGTGCCTGCAGGGCTGGTGGCCACACAGAGGTAGAAGCCAGCATCAGCAGTCGTGATGGCTGGGATGAGCAGAGTGGCAATGTCCGTGCGCTCGGACCGGGCCTGCCATGCAGCGAGAAGAGTCAGCCACCCACAAGCCAGCCTGGCGGGAGCTAGCCAGCAAGGGTGGGCAGGGAGGCATAAAAGGTGGAAGCAGGCACAGAGCCAGTATTACAGCTCAGTGGGGGCACCAAAGAGGACAGAAGTGGGCCACAAAGATGCTGGCAGGGGCTACCTGCCAGGTGCATATCTGGGTAGGCCACCATCATGGAATTGAAGGGACCAGAGAGGCGAAGATGGGGTATGGGGGAGAGGAGGAGGGCAGACGGCCAGTGCTGGGACTCTGCTGAGCCTGTGTGCCTGGGGGGTGGGTCTTCTCACCTGTGGGGGGAGGCTGCCCCCTTCCTTCCTCCAGGTGATAGTGGCACTGGGCACACCTGCGGCCCTGCAGTACAGCCTGACGGTGCGGCCTTCATGTACTTGGGTCCTCTCTGGGCTCACCTGGACCCTGGGCCCACTGCCTCCTGCCGACAGAACCCCATGAGAACAACTCTCTGGACTGTCCATGGGTTCCCAGACCCCACCCTTTGCGCGTCCCCCTCACCATGCACATGGAGCACGGCCCTGGCCACGTGCTGCCCAGCGCTGCTGTGGGCTCGGCACAGGTACTGGGCCTGATCCGAGGGCTCGACGGCAGGCAGGTGCAGGATGCCACCACGGATCTGTGCCTTCTGAGGGAGCTGGCCACCAGGGCCCCCTGACAGGAGACATGGGGTCAGCACCCACCAGGACTGGCATGGCTCTGGCCCTCTGTGGGGTTGTAGACCCCACAGCCTAGAGTCCTGCCCCTGACCCCCCACATCCAGGACAGCCAGGTCCTGAATGTCATTCCTGCCACAACTTCACCTGTCCACTCAAGGGTGGGCGTGGGGCTCCCCGTGGCACTGCAACGGAACTCCGCTGGCTGCCCAGGCTGCACTGTGAGCTGCGGCGGGTGGATGGAGACCACAGGGGCAGATGAGGTGCCTGAGGCTGATGAGGGAGGGGAAGGGAGATGTGGTCAGCGTGGGGAGTGTCACTTGACCCACAAAAAAGCCTGCTTGCCGCGCTCTCTGTCTCCACTCGCAGCTAGAGGGAGCTCTTACAACATCGACAGGATCTTGTTACCTCCCCACTTGAGACCTGTACACCTGTCCATGGCCTCCTGTTGCTTTTAGAATAAAATCCAACCCCCCTTCTCCGATGCACCGCATACTGCACGTGCACTCTCTGCCCACGCCTTCAGGTTCCTCCCTCAGCTCCAGCCACGCTGGCCTTGCTGCTCCTGAAACACACCCACGTGCTCCTGCCTTGGGGCCTCTGCATGGACTGCTCCCCCTGCCAGCTCTCTAATTGGCTGAACATCTTTTTCTTCAGGTCTCAGCTTAGATGTCACCTCCTCAGAGGCCTGTCCTGACCACCCCACCTAGAGTAGCCCACGCTTCTCCCACCCCATCTCTCGCTGTCTCCTCACTGTTTATTCCTAGCCTGGCACTCATCCCCACGGTGAGAGTCTTGTTCATTCATTTGCTCCATGCTTCTGGTCTCCCAACTACAGCATATACTTTGAGAGGGCTGGGATCCCGTTCGTCCTTCCCTCCCCTGCTTCCTCAGGGCTGAGACCAGCACCTGGCACCCCGTATGTGCTCAGAAACGATCAGCTGGATGAGGAGATGGTGCGCTAGTCCTGGTGGGCATGGTGGGGGGCGAGGGAGTGGGGGAGTGGGAGGGTCAGGTATAGAGATGAGAGGTGTACCCTGCACGTGCAGCGTGGCTGTGCCCTGGTCCATGGCGAACATGTTGGAGCCAGTGCACACGTAGGTGCCTGCGTCACTCGGCTGTACACTGCGAATGGTCAGGATGCCGTTGAAGTCCATGGCTCGGGAGGGCAGTTTCCCATTGTGGAGGCGGGTCCACACCAGGGTGTAGGCTGGAGACTGCAGGGTGAGGGGGATGGGTAGATATCATGAGAGGGGCTCAGAGGCCCCAGAAGGCAGACTCCCCCATCCCCACTCCCTGCCCTGCCCACCTTGCTCTTGGCTGTGCAGATGAAGGTCACATCGGCTCCCGGGCGTACACTCTGGCTCCGCTGCTCCTCCACTGTCACTGTGATGGGCTTGCTTGGAGCCTCTGCAGGGACAGGAAGCCCCCCAGTGAGCTGGGTGCTGTCTAGGACCCTGTCCTGTGGCCACGTTCATTTTCTCCATCACCTCCTCTGGGCATCACTTCCTTCCTGGTCCAGCTAAGGTGCCATGCCACTCCTGATGCCTCCCTCCCTCGTCCTGCCCTAATCATTCACATTCTCCCCGCAGGCGCCCAGCAGCCAGCGGGATGCCGCGGGAGAACATCACACCCCGAGTGCACTTGGCTCCAGTTTGTAATCACAGACCACAAATGAGTTCGTAACACTTCACACTTCGCTCCTACAGGCTTTCTCGTCTGGTTTGAGTTGCCAGCCTCCCAAACAACTATTCCACACCTCCTCCTATCTCCTCCCACCTTGCCCTTCCAGAGCTGCCAGCTTCAACTCACACCGTTGGGAAAACAGACACTACTAGCCAGGAAGTTTCCCATCTTCCAAATCTGCCCACTTCCCTCCTCCCTGGTCCCTGAAGGATGGGACCCTTCTCCTGCCCCACTGTGCCCCTTCTGAGAGCTGGACCCTCCCAAGGATGTCATCCTCTCCTGCTACATCAGTCTCTTCTCTCCCTCTCTGTGGGATCCTTGCACTCCACAGACAAATGTGTTCTAGAATTTCCCATTTCTGAAAACATGCTGTCCCAGCTACTGACCCATTTCTTGGCCTCCCTTCAGAGCCGAGACCCTGGAAAGAGCTGTCTACACTTGCTGCCTTCCCATCCAGTCTGCCCCACTCCCATCTGGCTTCTACTCCTTCTCTCCACTGAAAACTGCTCTGGTCAAAGATGACCTCCGAGAGTTATTTCTCTGACCCATGTCACTTCCCAGTGGCAGCTGGCAAGGCTGGTGTTCTCCTGCAAGCTCTGCTCCTCCTGACTTCCCTGACACCACCCTCCCCAGTCCCTCCTATCCCGCTGGCTGCACCCTCTCAAATTGACACGCTCAAGTCAGAGTTCCTTGGGCCTCTGTCCCGGGCCCTGTCCTCCAGCTACACTCTCCCTGGGTGATCTCATCCTGCCCCATGGCTTTAAACCCCATCCCTGTACCAACAGCTCCCAAATTTACTTCTCTGGCTGGGGTCTCTTTCCTGAGTTCAGACTCACTTATCCAAATGCCTGCTCGATGCCCCCCCTTAAATATCTTCCTTTACTTTCCTAAATCTTGAACTTTAACAAGACCAAACCAAACAGGTGATTCCCTCTGACCTGTTTGTAGCACACGCTGCTGGTGCCCTACCCACATCCCGTTTCCCCGTCACTTCAGTGCCCACCTGCTTGACCCCAGCCAGCCGCTGCATTTCTTTGCCTGAGGGCTTTCTCAGGCCACTGGAGCCCACTGTCATGTCCATGCAGTGGGACAGAAGTGTAGGAGAATCAATGCTCCCAGAACAGGCCTCAGTCAACAACTGATAGGAGCTGGCACGCATGTACCCCAGCTCCCTGGACCCCGGTGCAGGGTGACTCCACAGTGCACGTTTTATGCTAGCTCCCAGAGTTTCCTTGGCCGCATTAAGCAACAATGGCTCGTGGTGGGACCTGCTTGATTACATATCTTTTATTGGATGCCTTCCCTTCCCTGTCTCCCTTCACCTCCCTGAAACACCTGCACACAAATCTTTGTCTCAGACTCTGCTTTTGGGGAAGCCCAAATGAAGACACCTTCATTGAAGCCTCCCTCATCTCAGTAATGGCACCCCACTTACCCAGTTGCTGGAATCCAGACCCCTGGGCATCATCCCTTGGTCTCACCCTCACTGACCACAACCAAGTTCTGTGATTCTGCCTCTACTGTGGGTCTTGAATCCATCACCCCTCCCTATCTCCATGGCCACTTGTCTGGGCAACCACTATCCCCTCCCAGCAGATGAGTTCACCATGTGCCTGGCTCTGCGTCTACAGCCCAGCACATGACAGGCAGCCTTGGGGAGGGCGGCAGTAGGGACTCACCAGTGACCAGCAGCTCTGCCCGGCTGGTATTGGCATGGTGGAGGTTACGACAGGTGCAAATGTAGACCCCAGCATCCGAGGGCTGGACACTGGGGAAGTGGAGCTCAGAGCCTGGTGGGGAGGGGATGGGAGCTCGTCAGTGCTGATGGACCCCTTTTTCCATCCAGTCCCGTGCCTCCCCTCCCACTGGGGTGGATCAAAGGGCTGAGGAGCCCAGGGCCATGGGTACCTTGATGTCGTTGCTGGGTGCTGCTGGGCACGGGCCGCCCATCCTCACGGGACCAGTAGAAGTAGTGGGGTGGGCTCCCACTGACCTGGCACCGCAGGGAGTGGGGACCACCTTGGGGCACTACGCTCCGAGCAGGATGGATTTGGACCATCAGTGGAGTTTGGTCTGCTGGAGGTGGGGGACAGGAGAGGCCATTCAGGCAGGAAGCCCCCAGAGTGCAGCATTATCTCAGATATCTCTGCGATTGGGGTGCCCCACCCTCAGCCCTGTACCCAAACTAGTATACCCCAAACTCCTTAGGCTCCCTGCCTTGCCCATCACCCCCACCCTGGGCTGTGGTCCCACTTACCTTGTGGCAGGCACCGGCTCCCTCGCACATTGGGGTTTCCCACGTAACCTGGAGCACACCTGTAAGGAGGAACAAGGACCAGGTTTGTCAGGCCCCAAGGGACCACCAGTGCCTCATGGTGGACTAGGGGAGCCAGAAGTTCAGCCAGCTGCCCGGAGTGGGTGAAGAGGCTCAGAGACCTGTTAAGACTTTGGGGGCCAGGAAGACCCCAACACAGGACCTCAGTGAGTGAGAAGGGAGTGTAAGGGAGTTTCAGCAGGTTCAGTAATGAGGGAGGCAAGGTCTTTATTCTCCAGGGAAATAATCATTCAACAAATGTTTATTAAGCAACAATTACATGCCAAGCACCAGACTAGGTGTAGGAAATACAACAGCAAACACGGTGAAGTCCCTGGTCTTATGGAACTTACTAGGTGGGAAACCAGCACGGAAACTCTACGGAAAATGAGTGAGGGAGATGTACCAGGCTGTGAGGCACAGAGAGGGGCGTTATCCAGCCCTGAGAAACAGGGAGGCCTCCCAGAGGATGGGACTGCTGATCTGTTGTATTCCTGCAGAGCAGGCTGTACTTTTCTTTCAGAGAACTGATCGTGGTTTATAAATATGTATTTGTATGATTACTTTTTCCCTGTCATGTTTCCTATCACAGGTGGTCACTCCATAAAAGTTGAAATGGAATCTGTTTTGTTCATCACTTTATCTCCAACACCTCAGCACACAGGGAGGCCTCCCAGAGGATGGGACTGCTGATCTGTTGTATTCCTGCAGAGCAGGCTGTACTTTTCTTTTAGAGAACTGATCGTGGTTTATAAATATGTATTTGTATGATTACTTTTTCCCTGTCATGTTTCCTATCACAGGTGGTAACTCCATAAAAGTTGAAATGGAATCTGTTTTGTTCATCACTTTATCTCCAACACCTCAGCACACTACATGGCACACAGTAGATGCTCAATAAAAATTTGCTGAACAAGTGAATGAAGCTGAGTCTTGAAGGCTAAGCAGGAGTTATCCAGGAAGGGGAGGTTTGGGTCGAAGAATGTTCCATGCAGAGGGAACAGCACATACAAGACCTGAACACCGAGAATCCGAAAAGTTAAGCCCAGCTAGAGTGTAGACTGGGTGTCAGAAGTGGGATGAGACTGATACATGTGAAGAATGTTCCATGCAGAGGGAACAGGACATGCAAGACCTGAACACTGAGAATCTGAAAAGTTAAGCCCAGCTAGAGTGTAGACTGGGTGTCAGAAGTGGGATGAGACTGATACATGTAAGGCTGCTTAAGGAGCTCAGGCTTATCCCAAGAGCAATGTGGATTCTTAGAGTTTTGGGCAGGGAAGGGACATGATCCTGATAGAGATTTTACTGAGCAACACCATATCATTTACCCCTCTTCCTTTCACCCCTCCTGTTTGCAACTTACTGCTCACAGTACTGGCCAGTGTAGCCGGGTTCACAGGCCGTGCAGCGGTACCCACCAGCTCCCAGGCTCTCACAGGTGCGGGAGAACCTGGGGTAGGGGAGGCAAAGGTCAGGCTGTAGAAAGAAGCCCACTCCCTACCCTGCTACTTCCACTTCTGCCTCGAAAGCCAGGGCAGTGTCCTCCACCCTCTGGTGGGAGTCTGTCCTTGGGCTGTGAGCAAGGGCACCCACATGTTCTCTGAGTTGGTCAGTGGGCAGGCACAGGGCTGGCAGTCCTCAGGTGTCCCAGCCGTGGCATCTCCATAGTAGCCAGGTGCACACAGCTCACAGAACTCCCCAGCGGCATGGTGCTGGCATTGCTGCAGAGCACAAGGATGTCAGACCAGCCATGTGGCAAAACCTACCAAAAGCTTTTCAATTCTACAATCCCTTCACCTGTACATTCCAAGTTTGTGAACTAGGGCTGGCCCGTGGCTCACTCGGGAGAGTGTGGTGCTGATAACACCAAGGCTATAGGTTCGGATCCCATATAGGGATGGCCGGTTAGCTCACTGGGTGAGAGTGGTGCTGACAGCACCAAGTCAAGGGTTAAGATCCCCAAGCTTGTGAACTAATCTTGAGGAAATAATCATGGAAGGGCAGAAAGATTTCATTACAAGGATATTCTCCTCAGTAGTGATTATAAAAGCAAAATGCTGAAAATAAATCTAAACATCCATAAATAGGGAACTAGATAAATTAAAAAGTACATCCATCCAAATTGCTTTCAAAAAGGATAATGTTGATGTATTTCTTACATTTTTCTACCTAAATACCTGTAATATCAAAGGAGAGAAAAGGTATATACGTGGGTATTTGAGGGCATAAATTTGAAAATACATGCTTCAACATAAAAACGTGTGCATTATATATTCGCCTCCAAAGAGATCCACGTTTGTCGTATTAACATAGTGTGTTCTTTGCTCCATGTTTAGCATGTGGCTCTGTCAACTACCTGGCCCTTGACCATGTACCCTGTAGGGCTATACACGCACCACTCTGAAAAGTCCCAGTATAAAAAAATACTCAGTGATAACGATAGACATTCTGGAACTAGTAAGTGAAAACAGCTGATTGCCAAACATGATGGCCCTATGTTTATTTGTAAAATGAAAAGTGTATTAATATGGGCCGGCCCGGTGGCGCACTGGAGAGTGCGCCACTTGGGAGTGCAGCGCCGCTCCCGCTGAGGGTTCGGATCCCATGTGGAGACCAGTTCCCGCTCACTGGTTGAGCGCGGTGCGGGCGCAACACTGAGGGTTGCAATCCCGTTGCCGGTCCCTGGTACGGGCACGACACCGAGGGTTGCGATCCCGTTACCGGTCAGTAAAAAAAGACAAAAAGGAAAAAAAAAAAGTGTATTAATATGTATAAATATTTGCCTAGAAAAGGAGCAGTAGAGCTCTCATGGTGACTGATTCCTCCAGGTGGTAGGATTACAAGAGATTTTTACTTTCTTTTTGGTTTATCTCTATAATCTGACTCCTCTACAGAGAACATGTGTCACTTTGGGGATAAGAAATAATAAGAACCAAAGTTTTCTTTACAAAGAAGGACATTATTCCACTGCTCTGGCCACTCTCATCCCATGCCCACAGTCCCTCAGTGACCTGGCTGGCTGACCCAGGCATTTTAACTTTGCCCCTGGATCTAGGCCTACCTTCCTAAGCCCACCCCTCCCCACTGCACACCCAACGCTGGTCCCCCATCCAGGCCCAGCCGAGCTGCCCCCTGCCCTGGCCTTGCTTGCATCTCACCGAGCAGGCCCCGGTCTCTGGATGGCACAGGTCTGAGTGGCCATTGCATTCGCACAGCTCACAGTGGCCGAGGTAGAGCCCACTTCCAGTGCGGGTGTAGCCAGGGGCACAGTCCTGGGAGGCAGAGAGGAAGGTTGGTCTCCATTCCCAATGGGATCCCATCCAGAGCCAGTGGACCCAGAACCCCTCGCCCCCTAGCAACTCTCCAGTTTCTAGACTCCTCCTGGCTCTTGGAGGGGAAATCCGCGGCCCCACCCTCCACCCCAGCACCCCCTCTCCATAGCCCTCTGCCTCCGACACTCTTTCAACACTCCAGAGCTGGGGTAGTGTCTGCCCTCACCCTGCCTGGAATCTCCAGCCACTCTGAATCTAGTGAAATAAAATTTCATCTCTAATGGGAAAGCCTCCCCCATCCCCACCACTTCGTTCCTGAAAGTTCTTCTGGTAGGAAGGGTCTTTATTGGAAAACTTAATCCCTAAATGGAAAAAGCAGCCTCAGGTGACACAGATCAGTAATGAGCCCTGAAGATCCTTACAGCTACGTTTACATCCATTAAATAAAGTGAAAGAGGCAGTACACGTAAAAGCAAGCATGTTTCCACACATTCGAGATGAGTAATCTTGGGTTTGACGATGAATTTCCATTCGCTGCTCCTTCTTGGAAGCCTCCCTGGGCCCGCCCTCTCTTCCACTTCAAAGGGATGTTTATAAATCTGCTCTGCTTCCCTCCAGAAAATGTACATCAAGGATTTTGCTTTCCCCAGTGCTCCTCCTTCAAAATGTGCTAAACTTTAATAACTTCAAGGAACGTGAAATTCATATATGTGGATTTGAAAATTCTTGTGGCCACAGAAAAGGTTCACAGATGTAAAACTGCAGAGATGTGCATTTCCCACCGGGGAAGCCCGTGAGTGGGGGACTTACTGTGCCCATGCCTGACCTCCCTGATGCCCACTTGGCATTGCAGCCCTGCCCCCTCCAGTGATTCCTCCTTCCCCCAGCTCAGTATTCACTCATCGATCGTTAACTGGGCACCTGCTGCGGGCCCAGGGGTTTGGTGATGAACGATCAGCCCAGGTGACCTCTTGCCCTCTTAGAGATCACATCTCTGGCCAAATCCTGCAGAGGCAAGTGACAGCCCTCTGTTGCACCCCCATTGCCCTTCCTTCCCAATAGGGCTCCCCGCCTCCCTCTCTCTCCCTGCCCCAGTCATCTCTTTCACCAGCAGTGGATGACTTTTCCTGGGCCCAGCTCCGATCACAGGGCTCCCTTCACGGTTTGGCTTTTCCTGCTGCAGGAAGCTTCCTTCTCTGCCTTATGAGGTGGGGCCCTCCCTGGCTTTCCAGGGTGCCCCTGCTGCATTGCAGGCTAGTTCCCTGCACATTCCTCCTTCTGAGCTTCTCTTTATTCTGCCTGCCTGCCTACAGTTGCACCCCACTCCATGCTGGTCACCTCCTGGAGGCATTTCCATGCTCTGCTTTGGGCTAGAGTCATCTGTGTTTCAGTGCTTTTTCCCTGTGTCTGGTGGGCACCCTGATGGCACGAGCTGGGTCTTAACCTCTGGAGAGAGTAGCCCATGCTTGAGGTGCTGCTTCCCAGTGATTAAAGTCAATCAGGCCTGGGTTCAAATTAGTTTCTGCTGCACATTAGCTGTGTCGCCTTATACAAGTCACTTGTCCCTCAATGCCTCTATTTAAAAAAAATTTGTTAAAGGGGCTAATTATACATATCTCAGGGCTGCTGGGAGGAATAAATGATGCAGACGATAACGCAGAGTGCAGGGGGTCATTGTAGTTGTGACAGTAATCACAGGCCGTGGCAATGCCAGTCGGTCAGCTTGCTGAAGGCACTGTGCCTGAGCAGAGGTCGCCGGGCCGCCACACACTCACCTGGCAGGACAAGCCGACATAGCCAGGGGGGCAGCGGCACTCTTCCACCTCAAGGGCCTGGGGTCCATCTGAGGGTCCAGGCTGGGCGACCTCCAGGCTGACTGCACTGATGCTGGCTGCCAGCGGAACTGAGGAGAATGTGGCCCGGATCAGGAGCTCATCCAGGTCAGCCAGTGCCATCAGGAGGTGCTCACGGGTGGCTGGCTGCCCGTCGGGCCGGCGCCAGAATTCCTGGGTGGGGGGATAGCAAATGTTGGTAAGGGGTGTTGGGCTCTGTGTGCTGCTCCTGCTGTGCCCCACCCCCAACTCCTGCCTTCCTGGCACTGGCATCATAGCCAGACTCCACATCCAGGTGAACAGTGGGATAGGGTCAGACACGGTGTGGCTAAGTGCCCCTTACCTCTCGGAAAACGATCTCGTAGGTCTTTCTCTCGGGGCCCTGCAGCGCTGGCTGAGAGGCCACCAGCATGATGTTGTTGCCCTGGGGAGACACCAGCGGGGTTGGGAGGGGAACTGAGGGGCTCTCAGGAGGACAGGGGGTCCTCTAGAAGTCCCAGACTCTTCTCTGCAACACCCAGCCTCTCCTCTCTCTGCTCTCCCAAGCTCATGTGCTCAAAGGAGTCAGCTGCCCCCACTGCCTCCTCCCAGCAGCTGGACCCCTGCCTGGGTAGTAGTGTCCAACCAGGCACTGGGGTGGGGGTGTGGGCCTCACTGCCCCCCAAGCCCGTGCCAGGCCAACTGAGTGGTGGACTGAAAGTATAGGAATGCATAGGGTGCCCACTGCCATCTTTCCCTGCTGCCTGCCCGGCGTGGAGTCCAAGTGCTCACCGTGATCTGGATGTCAGGGTCAGAGAGCGGGCTGCCCTGTGGCCCCGCTGTGTAGGAGAGGGTGTAGCGCAGCTTCCCACCATAAGCTGCCACCTGCAAAGAGGCAAGCCCAGTGGTCACAGGCAGAATCTGCCCTCATCGGGGTGTGTGTGCTCAACCATACAGGTAAGGGGCAGAGCCTCTTGAGGCCTTTTTGCACCTGTGCTGCAATCACGCCCCCCCAAGCCGCTATGGTGTACAGTCTATGGTTGCCTAGGAAACAGGACACTGCTCAATTCCTCCACAGCCTCCCACATGACGGTGACGACCCTGAGCAGCCTCTTCTCTCTTTTATGGGGTTCTCCATTCCCCACTGATTGACAGTCCCAGCAAACAAACTCCAAGTCCCTTTTCATTTATAGGAATTTCCCATAAAGCAGACAGTGACCACTGTGGGGAGGTCACAGAAGGTTCAAAAGTTCTCAGCCACAGGGGTAGAGCTGAGGGTGCCCCTTGGAGGCCTCATCTTCTGAGCAGGTAGCTTTTGTTTGCCCAGAATTCATTTCGCCTTTTCTGCAAACGACACCCTGGTTTTCTTTAAAGAATGGCTCTTCCCTCACATGCAGGCCGCGTGGTTTGAGGGCCTGCCACCCTGCTGCTCTGCAGCGGAGACGTGAGCCAGGCCTGGCCAATCTGCACAAGCCACCGCTCATGCACTCTGCCCCATCAGGGATGGCCAAGTGAACCCGGCACTTCTGCTTTCTGGACAGAGAAACTCCCTCCTCTCGTCAGATGAGACGTCGGAGAATGACGCCGATTGAGACAAAGCCCAAAGGAGCCCCTGGATCCAGCCATGCCTGACACCAGGAAATCCTGACTCTGTAGTTGCCAGGGCCATTAGAGTCTTTGTGGTGGACAAGCCAGGTTGACTTGGGGTTTCCGCTGCTCACTCCTGGAAGAGTCCTTACACACTTTGCAGGGGCTCTCACGCAAGCAGCCGAGGCCCCGGTTCTGCCCCACAGCACTTTCCCTTCTCTCTTTTGCACCAGGGCAGATGGTCCACTCAGTACCACACCACGTCAGTCCTACCCCACTTGTTCATTTGTGTGTTCAGTCAGTCAGTGAGCATTTATCAAACACCGACTGACGGGCCGGCCCGTGGCTCACTCGGTAGAGTGCGGTGCTGATAACACCAAGGCCGCGGGTTCGGATCCTATATAGGGATGGCCGGTTTGCTCACTGGCTGAGCGTGGTGCTGACAACACCAAGTCAAGGGTTAAGATCCCCTTACCGGTCATCTTTTTAAAAAAAAAAAAAAAAAAAAAACACCGACTGACTACAAGCAGCCCCGCACGACACGGGTCCTGGGATGTTCTCCACCAGCTCAGGGTGTGGTAAGGAATTCAGGAGCACAACCAAATAACCACGGAACAACTCATTCCCTGTTTGCTTTGGATGCCAGCGAGTTCACAGCCATGTCGGGACCAACTTTCCGGCCAGCTGAAGTATGTTCAGCCCAGTGACTAAGGGGGCAGACCCTGCAGTCTGAAAGACCTGGGTCCGAATTCCAGCTGTATTGGCTGTACAGCCTCGGACAAGTCTCTTAACCTCTCCGAGCTCCACTTTCCTCATATGGAAATGGGAATAAAAATAATATCTACTTTGAAAGGTATCATGAGGATTAAGTAACACAGGACGTGTAAAACGGTGCACACAGCACAGTGCCAAGAACACGCTCTAATGCTTAAGCACTCCTGGTCAGCTCCACCCTGGGCTTTAGTAGATCTCTCCTCACCCTCAGTTCTCCCTTGCCCTGACCGTCTTGCCTACTTCTCCAAATGTTATTTTATTACATATTATGTGTACTCTTAAGAGGCACTCTAAATTGTTTTTGGAACAAGATGGAGGCCACATCAATACTGGTACTAGTGCCAACGCCAGTGCTAACGACAGTAGTAACAATAGTGTCAATGAGGGCCGGCCCGGTGGCGCACTGGATAGTGCGCCGCTTGGGAAGCGCGGCGGCGCTCCCGCCCGAGGGTTCGGATCCCACATACAGACCGGTTCCCGCTCACTGGCTGAGCGAGGCGTGGGGGCAACACTGAGGGTTGCGATCCGTTGCCGGACACGGAAAAAGACAAAAAAGACAAAAAAAAAAAAAAATAGTGTCAATGAGAACAGGAGTGATAATCAGACTAACAGTGAGCGCTGAGAGGCCAGGGGCCTCTCTGGCCTGTACATGACAAAGCAAACAGTAAGTGCCTAACTCGTGCTTCTCGAATGAATGAGTGCAGAGTAGGCCAATGATCTGGACCGAGTAAAGGGAGCCCAGGTGAGACAGCTCCTCTGCCAGGGGCCAGCTGAAGCGGGGAGCAGAACCGGGTTCAAGCTCAGCTGTACTTTGACCTGAATGAGGGACCCCAGGCAAGTCCCTTCCCCCGTGGGCGGCAGTCTACCCATTTGTTTCACAAAAGGTTTTGATAAAGGGCCTCCTTGTATTTTAGGATTCTAGGACACCCATGACCCCCCAACTCCTTGTTACCTTGTCCCCCAGGAAGGCTTGGGGCATCTGCCAATAGTAGAGGCTTTCGGGAAGCAGAGAGAAGGCTTCGTAGGAGAGAGAGAACTAGGATAGAAGACAGGTGGTGAGAGCCGAGGGGAGCGGTGGGGGGCCAAGGGACAGAGGTGGTCCTGAGAGGGATGGACGCAGACCCCGGAGGGAGGCCCAACAGCAGGGCAGAGGGACAGAAGCCCACCCCCACCTGACAGCTCAGGTCCTGGCCCTGCTCTATGTACAACTTCCCTCCCTGCACCGGACCCAGACACCCCAGCCACTCTCTGGGCGAGGCCTGGGTCAGCACCTCTTCATGTCTGGTGTGTCCCCCTTGGCGTCTGGTGCAGATGCCAAGATTTATGTGGCACATTGGTAAACATTTAAAATTTTAGTAGCTCTTTTAGTGTGTATTTAAAAATGTATGGGACTGGCCTGTGGCTCACTTGGGAGAGTGTGGTGCTGATAACACCAAGGCCACGGGTTCGGATCCATATATAGGGATGGCCGGTTAGCTCACTTGGGAGAGCGTGGTGCTGACACCACCAAGTCAAGGGTTAAGATCCCTTTACCGGTTGTATGTATGTATGTATGTTATGTATAAATAAATAATAAAAAATTTCTTTTTTGGTGGCTGGCCAGTATGAGGAACTGAACCCTTGACCTTAGGGTTAGGTTACAAGTCTGTGCTCTAACCAACTGAGCTGACCAGCCAGCTCCCTAAAGAAAAATTCGAAATAATAGTCCAAGTAGTCTATAGAAATTGTGGAGCTGGTTCAGAAAAAAATGAAGCCTAGAAAGCACGGTGGGTGGGGAGCTCTTGGCGGGTGCCTCGGCACATACCTGAGAGCCTGCTGGGGAGGACAGAGATGGAGAGGTGGAGGCAGAGGAGGAGGAAGAGTGAGCTGCTTGCAGAGCAGCTTCAGGCTGGGGATGGCGGGGGAGCCCCCGGGGAGGGGGTTGGGGGTGGGCAGCAAAGCTAGAAAGGAGCTGCCAGATCTCAGCATCCACCTGTCTCTGGGCCTCGTCCACCTGGGGGACCAGGAGAGGAAGGACAGAGGAAAGGAGCAGAGAGAGACAGAAAGGACGCCCGTGAGGCTTGGCCTTCCCCACCTGCTTCTGTGCCATCTATTCACAGGTGTCGACACGTGACACTCAAGCCCTTGTACCCACTGCCCTCTTGCTCCCCACGAGCCACGCTGGGGTATCCTGGGATGGGCCCAACTGATAGGGAGGGTGCCCAGCAAAAAGGGGCAGACAGCTCTGTCCAGCTGAGGCCAGAAGTGCTGGAGGCCACCCCAGTGGCTTTTGTGGTAGAAGGTGGCTGCTCCTTGGGCCTGACTCTCCACGTGTGCCTGGGGCACAGCCCAAGCCATTCATGGCTCTGGAATGTTCCCCAAAGGCAACACTGGAATGCACTAGGCATCAGGCTGGGCCTGGACTGGCATGGGGAAAATTCCTAGGAAGGCCAAGGCCTTGGTTCAGGGCTCCTGCCTGGACTAGGCTCTCTGGTCTCCTCCCCGGGGCACAAACACAGCATGTTCCAATCAGGCCCTCAGTTACCTGTGATGCCCACAGTGCCTGGCCCCTGCCCTCTGGGGGCCCCAGGATCCTCCCAGCTGTCACGGCTGCCCGCAACTGCTCCTCTGAGAGGGATGTGCGGTTCTGATGGGATGGAGGGCATAGGCCAGCTCAGACCTCCCAGGGTACAGAGCTGGAGCCATGGGCAGAGTCTTCTACCCATGGACATGGTGGTCAGAAAGGCCCACATTGACCAGAGAAAGATGCATGCTCCCCACTCCAGGCTGCATGTGCCCACAGGGGGTTAATGGCAGTTGCTTGGGAAGCAGTGCCAGGGTGTATCTAGTGGCCAGTTATGGGGACTGGCATCGAGTTCATTTCCCTGCAGCCTTGGTCACCATTCTGACTTCAGACATTGGCACCAGGAGCAGACCACAGAGTAGGTGAGGCGAGGTGAGGCACAGCCCCTTCTGGCTCTGACCCCTGGAATGGCAGGGCTTAGGCACAGCAGTGGCCTGCCCCAGGGGGCTGTCGGGCACTGCCTGGGTTCATGCAGACCCTACATAGCCTTGGGCACTGGGCATCTCCCCACGCAGAGCTCAGGGCATCTGAGGACACACCATGCCTGTGTCACACCAGCCTCACACCACTCCCGAAAGGCTTACCTGGTGAGCCCGGTGCAGCCGTGCAAAGTATGCCTCCTTCTGTGGGGCATGGGTAGATGCCAGGAGAGGAGACAGAGAAAGGGCTGAGAGCTGCAGGACAGGGCAGCAGAAAGGCCAGGGGAGGAGGAGCCCAAGAAGCAGGAAGTGACCAGAAGGCAGTCTGCCCTGGGAGAGGGCTGGGGTACCTGGCTCTATCCCAGGAACAGGGATGCTTGAGCACTGGCTTCAGCCAGCAGGAGACTCCTGTACCAAGACCCACTTTCCATGGGTACCAGGAGGTGGCTGTGATTGCTCAAGGAGCACGTCTGGGAAGGCTGCCCTGGAGTCTGAGACCCTAAGACCCTGCCCCTCACAACACCACCGTCACCTTCCCAACAGACCACATTCTGGAGTAGCAAAGATATGTTCATCTGACTAGTTTCGTTTTTTTTTTTTTTTCCTTTTTTGTCTTTTTTCGTGACCGGTAACGGGATCGCAACCCTCGGTGTCGCGCCCGCACCGCACTCAACCAGTGAGCGGACCGCTAGTTTCGTATTTTAAGGGTGGCCTCTGACGTGGGCTTGAATTCCAGCATTGCCACCTACTAGCTGTGGGACTTTAGGTGAGTTACCTAACTTCGCTTGCCTTAGTTTCCTCATTTATGAAATAGGGCAGGAGCAGTACCTGGCTCATGCAGTTATGATCTGTGACATGTAAAAGTGCTTGGAACAATGCCTAGCACACAATGAGAGCTCAATAAATATGACCTATAACAAGAACTGTTAGCAAAAGAAAAAAAAAATTGTTACACCCAACACCAAGCACAGAGCCAGTAGTGTAGTGAGTGAATTTTGAGTAGCAAATGAATGAAACTGAAACTCTCATTTGTTCTTGTGTTTCGACAGCCTCACCCAGGACCTGCTTGTTGAATAACTGCATGAAAACTGATAATCACTAACAGCTGAGCACTTGCTATGTGCGAGGCACGATGTCCTATCCTCCCAGCCACCATGGCGATGAGCTTTACCAGAAAGTGTCAGCTATCGGACCCCAAAGCCACATGCTTAACCACGATGCAGCAGCAAGTGGCAGATGCCTGCCCACCAGCTGAGGCTGCTCAGAGGTAACTCTCGTCTGTGTCACCACTGACCCCGGTGCTCAGCAGGGCTTGGCTCAGAGCTGGTGCTCGGGGAAGGCTTGCCGCCCCCTCTAACATCACACCTTGTCTCCCTGGTACGTCTCCGGCAGCTGCCAGTAGAAGGACTCCTGGCCGAGGTGAGCGAAGTTGCCAAAAGAGAGTTGGGCACCCTCGAGCACGGGCTCCACGGTGAAGCCTCCTGTCAGGCGGCTGTTCCGCTGTGGGTTCACCAGGGCAAAGCCCTGGAAGTCCCCAGGGGCAAATTGGGTGGAGATCTGGCAGGCGAAGGAGAATGGGGTATCAGCCCGGGCCCTGGGCTGGACACCTTGGTGGGGGATGGGGCATGGGAGGGCATTAGGATAAGTAACCAGGGCATGCTGGGATCAGGACTGGGAGAGAAATCATGGGGAATGGGAAGCACTGGAAGGGGTGGGGAGGGTCGCTGGGCTCAGTGCTGAGATGGGAATGATGGGGGCCTGGGGATGGACATCCTCAGGTGATGGGGACGCTGCTGGGGCCAGGCTCCTGACTTGCCCCACGGGGAGCCAGGGAGTGGCAGGGAGCAGGACCCGCCCAGTGCTGGGGCAGCACAGGCTCCTACCAGGTGGCGGGTGTAGGAAGAGCTGGCGCACTGCTGGGTGACGCCCATGCAGAAGCAGGGCAGGCAGCCGTCAGGGTTGCTGCTGCTCAGGTGGAAGTGGTGGGGCCGGCAATGGCTGCAGGTCAGGCCTTCCACCTGGGCCTGGGGTGGATGGATGCGGAGATGAGTGCAGGGAACTCGGTGGGGAGAGGTTTCCTGCACCCCCACAGCCTCTGGGTCCAGCCTCCCCAGCCACTTCCGGCGGTTCTGGGCAGCCCCCGCCCCCACCCGCATGCCAGGCCTCAGCAGTCAGACGCTGCCTGATTTCCCACCAGGCCCCAGGCAGCGGCACAGAGTGGGCCTTGTGGAGGGCAGGGATTGGGACTGACCTTGCACTGGCACTGGCCAGCAGAGTCACACAGGCTGCTGACGCTGCCCTGGGGGTCACAGCCGCAGCCTACCGGCTCTGGCACCTGGCCATCTCCTGAGGGGGAGGGAAGCCACAGCTGGAGCCTGAAACCCTCCACCAAGCACCCCCACTCCTACCACTCTGAGCACCCAACCCAGCTCTCAGAGGGAGCGCTTATTCCTGATGTGGGCACCATACTCTCACAACAGCCCTCTAGGTGGGCATGGCCTATTCCTATCCCCATTTTACAGATGAAGAAGCTGAGGCTCAGAAAGGTAAAGCCACTTGCCCCGGGTCACAAGAGGAACAAAAGCTCTGTCCTAGCTCCACCCTGGGGGAGACTGGGTAGCCCGACCCGAACAACCTCCCCAACTCTACTCACTTCGGCATGGCTGGCCCTGGCTGGGGTTGCCATGGTAACCCGGGGCGCACCTGCAGAGAGAAAGCAACAGTTTGGAGGACAGACCTCAGTGTGCTGGAGAGCCTGCTGTGAGCCCAGGATTGTCTTGGGGGCCCTGGAATGAATTCTATGACCTCATGTCGCTGGAAGAAACCAATCAGCCTAACTCTCCTATTTTACAGATAGGGAAATAGGTGGGAGAAGAGCAGGGACGTGCCCTGGACCACAGAGTCAGTGAGTTGGCATGATCAGGCCTTGAACCTAGGACCTTCAGCAAGAATGAGGGGTTTTGTGGGAAGACCCTGGCCTGGCTGGGGCAGGGAGTGCTGGGGGTTGGAGGTTAACTGTGAGCCAGGATGTCTGAGGGTCTTGAACGCCAGGCTAGAGCCGACCACTGTCTCCTAGGGCCTGTATAAGGTCAGAGTTCCTGGTTTCTCTGGGTCAGGAGGGCCTCACCTGGGCCCAGGATTCCTGGGCAGCCCCTCCCGCATGCCCCCACCCTCCCTGCCACCTGCCTCACCTCTCACAGTGACGCCCACTGTGGCTGGGGGAGCAGGTGTCACAGGTGGGGTGGCCATCTGTGTCCAGAAAGCAAGTGTGGGCAGCCCTGAGAGTGTGGGGGCACATTTCCAGTCAGAAAGGCATCAGCTCCCGCTTCTCCCCCATCCTCCTTCAGGACTGGGGAGAAGGGAAGGGAAGGGAAGGCCGCACCAGCAACCTAACGTGTTTTGGGTGCCCGCTGTGTGCCAGGCACCGCCTCATGCAATTCACACACAAGGGCTGAGGTGGGTGCGCTGTCCCCATTTCACAGAGGAGGCAGTCAAGGCCCTGAAAGTGAAGTGTATCTTACACCAAGTGACACACCCAAGAAGCGGTAAGGCCAGGATTTAACCACTGCCTCTCAGAGCCCGGGAAGAAGGGAGTGTGGGAAGGGGAGGCGGATGTTTCAGAGAAGGGCAGGTACAGGCAGGTACTGAACGTACTGGCCTGCAACAGGGGCTCCATAGCACGGGCACGGCTGGCAGTCCTGCGGCGTCCCCTGCTGGGCGTCCCCATAGTATCCTGGCTGGCACTGCTCACACCGAGGGCCCTCAGTGTGGTGCTGGCAGCCCTGGAGGGGCAGAGTGCGGGTTGAGGCTGGGCCCCTGGAGGCCACAGATCCCAGTGGTGCAGAAGAAGGAGGGCAGGGCCGGCCCAGTGGCGCACTGGAGAGTGCACCGCCTGGGAGCGCGGCGGCATGTGGAGACCGGTTCCCGCTCTCTGGTTGAGCGCGGTGCGGGCGCAACACCGAGGGTTGCGATCCCGTTGCTGGTCCCCGGTACGGGCGTGACACTGAGGGTTGCGATCCCATTACCGGTCAGTAAAAAAGACAAAAAGCTAAAAAAAAAGAAGGAGGGCAGGACTCACCTGGCAGACACCTGTTTCTGGCTCGCAGACCTCGGTGTGGCCATGGCAGCTGCAGCGTTCGCAGGTGCCCAGGTAGAGGCCACTGGGCATACGTGTGTAGCCTGTGTCACAGTCCTGGGGGCAGGAAAATGGCAGTGGGAGGGGTTTCCTAGACAGGGCCCCTTCTGTGCAGGGGGTACTGGGGGGCTGGGGTGAGCCTGGGGATGTGGGGGAGCTACAAGAGGAGGAGTCTGGAGCACCATGAAGGGGCCGGCTGGACAGGTGGGTGGTGCCCAGGACTCACCTGGCAGGATGGGCCACGGTACCCGGGAGGGCAGGTACACTGCTCCACTTCTAGTGCAGGGTCTTGGCCGGTGTCCTCAGGCACAGCCACATCCATGCTGATGCCAGAGACCCTGGGTGTGATGAGACCCATTGTGAATGAGTGCTCGCTCTGTACCAGGCATGCCTGGACTCCTATGCTCCGATTATCTTATCAGTCCTCCCTACAGCCCTGCCATGAGGCTGCTGGGGCCCTGCCCAAGTTCCTGACTGGGGCGCCCATCCCCTAGCTGCTGCCAGAGCTGTGGCTTATGGCTAATATCTGCAACTTTCTCCGGGGGTCACCCTTCCTCACCCACAGAAGTTACACCACCCCGCTCCCCCCGGATGACCAATGATAGGCTGACACAGGGTACAAAAGCCCTTTTGCCTCAAAGTCAGGTGACTCTGCAGGTGATCTACTCTCCAGAGCTCCCCAGGAGATGAGGTGGAGGTGGACCTGACCTGGCAGCGCAGCCTCGTCCAGCCCCTTCCCCTCCTGAGTCCCTCCTTCCCTTACAGATTATCCTCGTGGATCACATGCACCTCGGTCCCCATCTCTGGCTCTGCTTCTAGGGAGCCTGACCTAAGACAAGCCCTGTGAGGGAGCACTATTATAATCTCCTGCTCCTGCTCTCCTGCCCTGGCCCCAGACACCTGCTCTCAGCTTGCTGCTGGGTGTAGGATGCCCGGATCAGGAGGGTATCGATGCCCGCCAGCGCCATTAGCAGGTGCTCTCTTGTGGCCGGCTGCCCGTCAGGACGCTGCCATGCTTGCTGCCAAGGAAAGGACACATGCTCAACCGCTGACATCCTGGGGTGGTGACACCCCTGAGAGGAGGGGATGGTGCTGCTCACCTCCCGGAACGGCACACTGAAGCTGCTGGGCTGGCCGGGGCTGGGCTCCTGGGAGGTGTGGTGCTCCAGGACGATGCCGTTGCCCTGCAGTACCACCAGGGGCTGCCCATGCAGGGGCGTGGAGCCAGGCTGGGGCTGCTGGGTCACTGTGAAGCGCAGCTCTCCTCCATAAGAGGTCACCTGGGACGCAGGGTGGACAGTTACTCAGTGGAGGCCCCCATAGTCGGGCACTGTCGCTGCTCCAGTCACCTCTTCTATGCAGAGTACCTCACTATTCTCCAAAGGCACCATGACACTCCAGCTTCCAAGCCTTTGCCTGTGCTGGTCCCGCTGCCTGGCGTTCCCGTTCCCTTCCTACCACCCCTGGCCTACCTTGTCCCCCCGGAAGCGCGCAGGGAGGGTCCAGAAGTAGGGTCCAGATAGGAGGCTATGGAAGGAGGAGAAAGCCAGTTCCCCAGGTATGGGCGATGAGATGCCCGCGCTGGTGGTGTGGGTGCCTGCGGTGTTGGTCAGGCTGAACTGGTTGGGCTCCTCAGAGGTCCCGTGCACCTGGGAGGGGGAGAAAGGGCCAGGATGGGGGCCGTGGCCTGGGACTGGTGCTGGGTCCATCCAGCCCTGGGCTCAGCAGTCCTGCCCACCTGCCGCCCACCTCGCATTGTTACCTGGGCGCGGCGCCAGGAGGAGCTGGTACACTGGCGGCTGACACCCATGCAGAAGCACCTAAGGCAGCCGTCGGGGTTCTGGGTACTCAGGTGGAAAGAGCCATCGGCACACTCATTGCACAGGCGTCCCACCACGTTGTTCTGCAGGCACAGAGCTGGGAGCTGCAGGATAGCCCACGGGAGGGGCTGCCTGGGGCTTCCGCCTGAATCCACCCACAGTCTGGGGGGGGGGGGGACCCAAGGCCCAGGGAGCCATGAAAAGAGCACATGTATGAGGCGTCACCATCATCTGAACCATAATCCCAATTAATGGGAACTTATGCAAACATCTTTCTTTTTTCTCTTTGGCTGCCAGGGTGCTTGCAAATAAATTTAGATTTGGAATATAGCAACTTGATTAAAATAATTATTGCTACCATTAATGCAGTGTTTTATGCACTGTGCTAGTTTCAACCACCACCTCATTTAACTTCCCTAAGTACCTCGAGAGGTAGGTGATATCTCCATCCT
Organism: Galeopterus variegatus; assembly: GCF_000696425.1. Classification (NCBI taxonomy): domain Eukaryota; kingdom Metazoa; phylum Chordata; class Mammalia; order Dermoptera; family Cynocephalidae; genus Galeopterus; species Galeopterus variegatus. Next base: position 74,841 of record NW_007733516.1, read on the forward strand.
TCCCGTGAGGAAACTGAGGCTCAGGGATATGAAATGACTTGCACAAGGTCACTCAGCTTGCTCCTCCACTCTGGGATTTAAGATCAGGAGTGCCTGACCCCAAAATCTGTTCAGTTCTTTTTTCTACTGATGCTTGATTCTCCTAGTCTTAATGCAAATGATCTCCCTTCTCTGAGCCTCTACATCCTCATCCACAAATTGGGAATGCTAATACCTACACCATCGTGTCAACGTGAGAACTGACAAAGCATGGTAACAGCAAAGGTACAGTGCAGATATAACAGTCACACAAAGGATGACTGGGACTTGAACTCAGGTCATCTGACTCCCTAACCAGTGCTCCTTCCCAATGCCAGGCCACCTCTCATGGTACAGAAGACTGGCCAGCCAGGCCCATCGGCCTCCCACTAGACCACCGCCCACTGGCCAAGGAGCTGTGGATAAGATGGAGTCTCCTTCCTCCCTCTCCCAGCTGTGGTGCTGGGGCCAGGCCCTGGGGTAGGCAGGGTTGGCAATGCATACCTTACAATGGCAGACCTCCCCAGAGGTGCCTGTGCTGCCTCGCTCATCACAGCGCACGATCTCCTGGTCTGAGGGCACAAAAAGGGAATTGGCAGGGCAGGCGGGAATGGGATAGATGCAGTCTGGGCAGACAGAGGAACAGAGTGGGGCGGCTCCCCAAGGATCATAGGCAGCCCAGGGAGGTGACAGGGGATGTTGACTGTGGTACTCACTGGTGGGCCTGCACTTTCCACCTGGCTGGATGGGGTTGCCCTCATATCCGGGGACACAGCTTGGGGAGAGAGGAGGCTGTTAGCAACACCTCCATGTCCCCACCCAGTACAGCCTGCCTCCCCCAGCCCCCTCCCTCACCTCTCACAGCGGCGGCCTGTGTAGCCTGGGGCACATGCATCACACGTGGCTTGGCCATCTGTGTCCAGGAAGCAAGTGTCTGAGAATCTGTGGATATCAAGTGGGCAGGGCTTACACTCCCACCCTGGGAAATGACTGCTGTCTACAAGGACGGAGGATGCTGGGAGGCATGACTGTCTCCCTGCCCACCTGGTCTTGGTCTATAGCCTCATAGCAACTGTAGGAAGACAGATGGGGCCATTACACGGAAAAGGAAACTGAGGCCTGCAGAGGTCAGGGAGCAATGCACAACTTAGTGACTGGGTTGGGTTTGGCTCATTTCCCCCTTTATTTTTGATGTCTGGGTGGTACAGGAATCCAAACCCTTGACCTTGGTGTTATAACACCACACTCCAAGCAACTGAGCTGACCAGCCAGCCCCAGGTGGGTTTTGAATCCAGGTCTCCCAACTCTGTGCCCAGAGCATGCCCCAGCCTGTTGCTCTGCCCACGCCACCCGCCCAGTCTGCCCCACCCTGAGCTGGGTCTGACCTGCGGGAGGCATCGATGTACGGGCAGGGGCAGGGCCGGCACGCAGTGGCTGTGGCCTTTGTGGCGTCCCCAAAGAAGCCAGCCTTGCACTTGTTGCACTGCGGCCCCTCTGTGTTGTGCTGGCAATTCTGGAGGAAGAGCGGGGAGTGGCTCAGGCTCTGCAGAGAAGAACTGGGCCAGATGGGCACCGGGCGGGCCATGGAGGCCATCTGGCTCAGCCTCCCCCATCATGCTGAAGTCACTCCAGCTCTGCAGACAGGGGAGCATCTGGCTGCACCCTCTCACTGATGACAGGGAGCTCATCACCTCACACGGCAGCCTGTCCCATAGACGGTCCCAAACACCTGCTTTGTACTGACCTAAACCCGCTGCCCTCTTCCAATCTGCACCTGCTGACCAGTTCTACCCTCCGGAGTCCGTTCCTTCTACCCCTGACAGCTTTTCAGGGATTTGGTGATAATAGTTCTGCCCGGCTTGAGCCTTCTCTTCTGTCGGCTCCTCAATCCCAGCTCTCTCCACTATTCCTAAGAAATAAGTATGATATCTAGGCCCCTTCCCACTCTCCACAATTAGTCTAACCATGGTGGAAGAGAATAAGACCTTCACCTCCCTTGTTTGGACACTATATCTCTATTAATGCATCCAGAGGCTTGTTTGGCAGCCATGGCAGTCATTCTGGAGTCTTGAGCTAAGTTTATGCACACAAGAGATTGTCACACCCTGCCCATACCCCCTACCCCTCTCCAGTGTCCAAGTGCTAGCTGGCACTACTCACCAGGCAGTGGCCATACACAGGGTCACACGAGCTGGCATGGCCATTGCAACTGCAGCCAGAGCAGGTCCCCAGGTAGGGTCCACCAGGCACCCGGGTGAAGTGGGCATCACAACTCTCACAGGACAAGCCAGAATAGCCAATGGGGCATCTGTAGGGACAGGACCAAGGGGGTGGCTGCAGAAACTGTGAGACCCTGCTGTTTCTCCTCTATCCTTGCCAGGGTCTCTGTGGTCCCCAGTCCTGCTGGGGCAGGAAGGCACCTGCACTCCTCCACGCTGTGGGCACGGCCATGGCTTGTGGTGTGGGTGACAGTGGTATCCATGGTGATGTCGCTCAGCCCCACACTGGCCATCTTGGTGTTGTACACCGTCTGGATGAGCACAGCCTCCAGGCTCTGCAGCACCTGAAGCATCTCTGCCCGCTGCACCGGCCGGCCTGACTCGTGGACCCAGTGCTCCTGGGTGTGAGCGAAGGTGGGGGTGGTCACACATCAGTGCCTACCCAGCCTGCATCCACCATCACCCACAGTACTAAGGTTTCGGGTGCCACCCACCTCAGAGAACTTGACCTGGCGCTGGTTCACAGTACCGGGCTGGGTGGGCGTGTGGCCTCGGGAGAGTAGGCGATATCCAGCACCCACGAGGACCACATCTGGCCGCTGCACTGGCTCCAACGTGCCACGTGCCAGCTCATAGCGCACCTTGTAGTGCAGGGAGCCACCATAGGAGTCCACCTGGCCAAGACAGGGCAGATCAGGGCAGGGCAGCTACAGGTGTGCCTGATGCCCACTGTGCCTGCCACGAACAGCCATGTGTAGTCTTCCAGCTCCTCCCTCATTCTGTCTGCCTGATGCTCACTGTATGCCTGGCACTGAGGTGGGCACAGGGAAACCAAGATGCGTGAGCCTCAGGCTTGGCCTATGGGGTGCTCAGTCCACGCACCTTTGCTGTGCAAAAGGTGCCCAGAGAGGCCAGAGTGGGGGGGGGGGCACTGAACCCAGCACAGGTGTCGGGGAGTAGTCAGGGAAGGCTCCCAGCAGGAGGGAGTGCCAGCTCTTCCCAAAGGCTGAGTAAGAGTTCTCAAGCCAAGAGTGGTAGGCAAAGATGCTACCCTGAATGAACGAGCCACTGCCCACAGAGGTCTGTGCTGAGGCAGGACACCACTTTTCCCCCAGAGCTGAGTCTGCCCTGCTGCCCACCAGCTGCAGGGCAAATGCAGTCCAAGCAGACTCTGAGCATGAGAGGAGGGGCTCAGCCCTCTCCCCTCACCTTGTTGCCCAAGAACTGCTCGGGCAGAGCCCAGAAAGACTCATGGACGAGAAAGCGGCGGGACAGGTCGACCAGCTGGAACTCCTGCAGGGCAGTGTCAATCTGCAGCTGGGTGGAGGAGAGGGGTGGCATGCCGGGCTGTGCAGGCATCGTCACGTTCACACCTGTGGGTAGCAAAAGGGAAGAGTAAGGACCTTAGTCTGCGCCTGCCTGAGACACCCGCCCTGAGGGTTGGTAAACCAGAAAGAAGGGAAAGTTTTTGAAGAAATGTGATTTAGAGAAAACTTTGGTCTCTCTTCTGAAGTTAAGCAAAAGCAAAGTTGTTTTTTTTTCCTCCCAAAGTTTTGGAGCAGCATTTCTCAAAGCATACTCTGGGGAAAGCCAATGCTGTGGAATGACGGCTGGGAACCATTTGGGAACCACAGGGTCAAAGGAAGGTCAGGAGGATTCCTTGAAGCAGGACTTCCCAGAGCTTCTTGCTTGCTAAGGATCCATGGACTGTCAGGGTTGGATCAGCCCTGGGGTGGGCGTGGGGGGTAGGAGAGAGCCACACAGGGCTAAAGAACAGGAGCCCGAGTCCTGGCTCCACCGTGCTCCGGATGTGTTTCCCTATCTGGCAAATGATGCTAAAAGTGCCCTGCCTCAGCTAGTAGAAAGGTAAAACAAGCAAAGCGATACATGATGCTTAAAACGGGCACTGGCACAAAGGAAGTGTTCAAAAAACACTGGCTCTTATCGTGGCTGCTGTTACGACAGACCATCTAGTCCAACACTCCTACACACACGGGCTCACGCACACACACGCGTGCACACACACAGGAATTCCCTCCACAGCATCCTCCCAGACCTCTAGGGCAGCCCCATCCAACAGAACTTTCTGTGATAATGGAAATGTTCTGTATCTGTGCACTCCAATACGGTACCCACTAGCTACATGTGACTACGGAGCATCTGAGATGTGACTAGTGCGGCTGAGGAACTGAATTACTTTATTTAAATCTAAATATTTAAATTAAACATGGCTGGTGACCACCACACTGGATGGCACAGGTCGAAGGGATGGGAAGCTCATTACTTCTGGACAGTTTTTTCTTTTTCTTTTTTTTTGCGGCTGGTGGGTATGGGGATCTGAACCCTTGATCTGGACAGTTTTGGCTCTTAGAAAGATCTTCTTTACCCTAAGTCTAATAGCTTCTCCCCTCAACCCTGAACATCATCCCTGCCACCATGGAGGAGTCAGCCCCTCATCTGCAGAACGACCACACACAGCTCCCAAGTCCAGGCTCCACCACTCCAGGCCTGGCTTCCTCCTCTGCTTCCAGGGATGTTTGCAGGCACCCTCTATCCTGGCTACAATCCACAGACAGGCCACATGCTCACCCTGGTATCCCCCTGCCCCCCTGACCATCCACACTCCAGTCAGACAGACCCAGATTCTGGCTCTGCCTGTAAACAGTTGTGTGACCCCAGGGAAGCCCCACGACTTCTCAGAGACTCGGGGGTCTCATCTTAAAACTGTAAGAACAGCCCTGACCTTGCAAGGATTATTGGCTGCTCAGTGACTATCCGTGTCATGCCTCAGTGCCAACTGTGTGCTCACAGTTGGTGGCCACAGCCATTAGAACTCTAAATATACTGGAGGACAACTTGGGAAGGTAACTAAGTTTGTACAGTCACTTCATGGTTCCTCAAGCAATAAGGGGGCATGACAGGCAATATTTGCCGAGGGTGTTCTGTGTAAGGAGCTGAGCACTCTGGACGTACTTAATCCTGGGATGCAGAGATGGGCGCAGCAAGAGGAGGGCTGCCTGGTGGCAGGTGGGAAATGACAGAGCTGGGACGTGAACCTAGGTGTATCCGATGTCAGGGCTCATGTTCTTGTGCCCTGCCATCCTGCCTCTCGAAGCCAGAGAGAGCTGAGTCCAACTGCCTGCCTTTGTGCTTGGTCCCAGAAAAGCCAAGAGACTTTCCCAAAGTCACCCAGACAATAAGCGGAGCATCAGGAGGTCAGCCCCAGGCTAAGGATAGGCCAAAGCTTGGGCTCTTATGCTGTGGGGACACTGGCACCTCTCAGTCTCCCAGAATAGGGATGATGATAATGATGATGACATTGGCAAATACCTACTGAGCACTCACCACGGACCAAGTGCCATTCTGAGTGGCTTACACACATTAATCCATTAAGTCCTTAAGAAAATCTAGGAGGTAGTTTTTATTTCATCCCCATTTTATCTTATTTTATTTTATTTATTTATTTTAAAAGATGACCGGTAAGGGGATCTTAACCCTTGACTTGGTGTTGTCAGCACCACGCTCACCCAAGTGAGCGAACCGGCCATCCCTATATGGGATCTGAACCCGTGGCCTTGGTGTTATCAGCACCGCACTCTCCCGAGTGAGCCATGGGCCGGCCCTTCATCCCCATTTTATAGGTGAGAAAACTGAGACACAAGATAGCAAGAAACTTGAGCAAGGGCACACAGGCAGTATGTGTCAGAATCAGGATTTGAACCAGGAATCTGGCTCCAGACCACATCCTCTTCATAAACTAAAGCAGCCAAGTATCAAGTGTGGATCTGGCTTTTGCTAAAAATGTTTGTTTTCCCCAGAAATGTTTTTCTTACAGGGCTCAGAGTTTCTTCAGCAATCATGTGTCCCTCCCCGTGCCCTGGCCCCCATCTGTCCAATGCATGCTGTTCTGCCCGCCCACCCACCAACACACCCTTGAAGTCATTGGGCTGGTCGAAGCGCAAGTGGATCTGGTCCCAGAAGCGGTGGCTGCTCTGGCACACGCTGGTGACACCGAAGCAGAAGCAGGGCAGACAGGAGGCGCTGTGCTCCAGGTAGAAGTGCCCATCAGGGCAGGGACCTGCTGGGCAGCATGGAAGGTGGCTTCAGTCAGCCACTGACAGGCAGCCCTGGCTGCACCCCATGCCCGGTGCCCACCTGACCAGTGAGCTGTACCTCGCTGAGGGATGAGCTCCAGGACGCCATCAGGAATGCCAAACACCATGCCACGTGCATTCATGGCCTCACAGGTGTAGGCACCCTGGTCTGCCTCCTTCACGTCACGAATGGTCAGCGTGCCACGGCCCCCCTCGCTGGTCATTGTCACCCTGGTGGGCCCAAAGACAGTGATGGGTCAAGCCACTTGCCCAGGCTCTCCCACCTTCCCCTGTCCCCTGGACCCAGAGACCCACCTAGGATGAGAGGGGATGTGGCCCCAGTTGAGCCTCCAGTTGATGATGGGGGTGGGGACACCGATGGCTACACAGGTGAAGGTCACCGTCTGGCCCCGGGAAGCCTGGAGTGACTCCTGGGGAGGGGTCACCACCTGTGGGGGCACTGGGGAGACCAGAGCAGGAGTGAAGGGTCTGAGGGGTTAAGGAAGGAGGAACGGCGGGAAGGGATCTGAGGAGCCAGGTGGGAAAAGACTAAAGGCAGAGACTGGAGAGAAGCACCCAGAACCCAGCCCAGGGCTGGCACCCGCATCTCGCCCCCAGCTGCCTGCTCACTGCAGCCAAACTCGTCGCTGCGGTCAGGACAGTCGCTCTCCTCGTCACAGTGGAAACTGGCCGGGATGCACGTGTTCGTGGAGACACAGCGGAACTGCGTGGGCCCGCACACCTCCTCAGGGCGCTTGGCAGCTGGGAACAGAGCCAGGTGGTGTGGGCACGGGGCCCTGCCCCCAGGGAGGACCACCCCCATTCCCTACCTTCCTCCAACGGCCAATCCTGTCCATTTCCCCCAGGTGTCACCCGGGCACTCTCTCATCTCTCCCACTTCACCCACAGCTGCCCTAGTAGGAGCAAATGGCCTGGGCAGGGTGAGGCACCAGGTGGCACTCACGGCAGTTGGCCTCATCAGTGCGGTCCTCACAGTCGAAGTCGCCGTCACAGCGCCACAGCTTGAGGGCACAGTGCCCATTTCCGCAGGGGAACTCGTTGGGCTCACAGGGTGGGGTGGGACCTGGGTGGAGCAGGCAGGATTCAGCAGCCCCCTCCCCTGCCCAGCTCCCCCTCTCTTGCACCCCCACCTACCCCTTGCCTGGTGCCTACCACAGTCCAGCTCGTCACTGCCGTCCCTGCAGTCCTCCTGCCCATCACAGAGGTAGTCCTTGGGGATGCAGTGCCCGCTGTGACACGTGGCCTCGTGGGGCCCACAGGGCACAGGCCTGCCCAGACTAGGGAACAGACTTGGTGGCTGTCGTGTAGTGGTTGCCTCTGGCCGGGGCGGTAAAGGTGTTGTCACCACCGGAATGGGTGGTACATAGCTGACCTCCGGGATTGGCTCCTCTGTGGACAGAACTCACTTGGTGTTTGGCAGGAAGGGGTGGCTCCTCACACCTTGTCCCCCACATGCCCCAGGCCCCCTGTACCCCTCAAGAAGGCTCCCTGTCACGTTTGGCACCCCCATCCCTGACTGTGAGCACCCTTCCTGCGCCCCTGCCCACCTCCCTCAGACCCCTCTGCCTCAGCCAACCCTCACAGCCCCAATTGACTCCGAGACCCTGGCATAGTACCCTGGCCCTCCCCAGTTGTCCACAGGCCACTTGTGCCCCTAGACAGCCCCTTACCACAATTGAGCTCATCGGACATGTCCCTGCAGTCAGGCCGCCGGTCACAGCGGTACTCCAGGGCCACACACTCATTATGGCTATGGCAGGCAAATTCAGCCTCGGTGCAGACCCTCGGGAACTGGGGCACTGTGGGGGTTAGAGGGAGTCAGAAGTACAGGTGGGGGACGGCTGGAGGGTGGGATGGACAGCACAGGCACTGCAGGCTGTGAGGGGCTTCAGTGCCCTGTGTCAGGCCACTTGGTTTCCGGCAGACACAGTGAGGGCAAGCAGCACGTGGTGGACACACACCCACAGCACACGTGGACACGTGGGACACGGAACATGTGGCAGTGGCCTCTCCCACCCCTTACAGACCCCACACACGGTTGACATGCCACACACGTGCAACCACCACACCACGCACACGCAGGCTGTGGCCTGGCCCAGCGAGGACAAAGAAGGAGGTGAGAAGGGCGGCCTGTGGCCCTGCCCAGCCATCTTGCCCTTCCTCCCCTCCATCCGCTGACTTCTCTAGGTACCCGGCTGGGCCAGGGCCTGGCCCACACTCTCACCTGGTGTCACTGCGACCGCCACAGCGGCCAGGGGGGCCGGGGGGGTCTGTGCTGGAAAGGAAGGTGTGGTCAGCAGCTGTCCCACCTGGGACCTGGGAGCTGAGGGCTGCAGGGCTGAGCCAGGCCCATCCCACCACCCCTGGTCAGGAGAATTCATTGGAAAGTGGGAGAAGAGAACCCTCAGCAATCTTTAGACCTGGGCCTGGGGACGCCAAAAGAGCAAGCAGGATCTGTGGGTGTATTAACTGAGGTTTTAGTTGCACAGCAAGGGAGGTGATTGTTTCACTATTTTTTTCCTGATGGGGCTACACCATGGTGGGGATGGAGTTTGTTCCATTCTGGGCTCCACTGGGTCAGGGATGGTGAGGTGTTGGAGTCTCCCCACAGAGGGGGAACTGAGCTGAAGCCGGGGCTGAGAACTACAGCCTGTGAGGAATGGACTAGCACTGTTCGCCCCAGAGAAGAAAAAACTCAGGGGGTCACAACAGGAGACAGAGGGTGAAAAGAAATCTGTGTCGAGCACAACACGAAGGCCAGGCCTTTGCACCTAACAGCTGTGTGACCTGGAGTCAGTTTCCTGTCCTCAGCCCCAGTTTCTCATCCTTTTCTCATCTCTTCACAGGTTCTGGTAAGACCAGCAAAGACACAGGATTTGGTTTAAATTCTGGCTTTTCCACTATGTGTCTATCTGAATTTGGACAAGCTATGTTTCCTTCCTGGGACTCAGTTCCCTCATTTGTAAAGTAAGAGGAATTAAGATCTACTTCATAGGAATTGCTGTGAAGACTGAATAGGAGGCTGGATATAAGAGCATTGGCAGAGTGCCCAGCATACGGTCAGTGCTCAGTAAACAGTTGTTGGTTATTATTAAATGCAAAAAGTGTTCTGGACTTGAAAGACCGTATGAAGAAAAAAATTACTACCTATTGTCAATGTAGAGAGGTCTAGAGAGAGCAGAAATTGGGTCTAATGGGCACATGTTAGAGGAAACAGTTTGTGCTCTATCCAAGCAAAGAACACATAAAGATTGATGGGCAGACTCAGGAGGTAGTGAGATCCCTGTTCCTGGGGGTGTGCAAGCCCAAGCTAGGACAGCCCACGGTGGAGATAGTGAAAGGGAACCCACATGAGTCTGAGAAGGTAGAGGAGGGGACCCCAGGTCCCAGAACAGGCTCACCTGTGCCCAGGCGTCGGAACTGGAATCCCTGGGGAGAGGTGATGTAGGAGGCAATGGAGCCACTGGAGATAACCGTGTGCAGCACCTCCTGAATCTGAGCTCCGTCCGCATTCCCTTCCGAGCCCACATCCAGCTCCACAAAGACCCAGCCGTCCAGCTCCCTAGGGACGGGATGGGCAGGGAGCACGGTGAGAAAGACTTCTGTGCTCTCAGCTCCTCCATGAGGCCTCTACCCCGATGCTCAGGCCCTGTTCCTGGATAGCCTGTACCCAGAACAGGGTGATTTAAGGTCCAAATTACCCCCCTACCAATTCCCGATTCCACCAATAACGATTCATGCCATTAGGACTTTCCTGCCTCCCCTCCTGGTACCCAGACTTCTTTCCTATCCTGGTCAGCCCCCTCCAGGTTACCCTCCAGTCCCTCACCATACCCAGGGGGACCTTTCTCACTTGATGAACACCACGCTGACAACTTGGTCTCCAGGAATCTTCAAGTACTCTGACTCCAGCTGGGGAAGGACACAGCACCATCAGCCGCCAGATACCTTCGCCCCATCCCCAGTCCTGCCCCACCACACCCCCTCCACCTCACCGTGTCTACCACAGCCTCAGACACCTCTCGGAACTCCGTGGAGCCCGCATCCTCCAGCCGAGGGCTGTACTCAATGGAGTGAGTGAAATTTACCAGGGCCCGGAAATAAACTGTGGAAAAGGGAGGAGGTGTCATAGTGAGGGGCCCAGCCTGGCATGTGGTGGCCTCAGGCAGCTGGACCAATGGAGATGGCCCCACAGCTATGCCCAGCACTGCCCCAATGAGCACATGCCGTAGGGGCTCTGGCTGGCCTGTCCAGGGCCAAAGCTGAGGCCCCAACTTGAATGAAGGGCTTCAACTAACAGGGAAATAGCCTGACCTAGAAAACAAGTGATGGTGCAGGAGGGACTCCCAGCGGCTCAGGGGAAGGCTGGACGAGAGGGGTGGCTTCTAGAGAAGGCTGGCCTGGCACGGGAATTACTCGTGTATGACCAAAACATGCTTTGCCAGCCTTCCCTGGCCAGTTCCTACTCATCCCTCAGGACACAGCCACCACCTCCTCCAAGAAGACTGCCTGAACTGCCCTGGCTGGGTTACAGACCCCTCCTTGGGCTCCCCGGTGCCTCTGCTTCCCCCAGCAGAGCGCCTTCCACCTGCACCACATTATCTCCTGCTGGTTCCACATGGACCCCAGAGCATCACAGTAACAGTCAGGGGCTCTGGGTCAGCCACACCTCAGGCACTGACCTCACCTCACTGAGCTTCTGTTTCCTCCTCAGTTAAAATGGGGACATTAATTGCATTTACGACAGTGGTTGCTGCGAGCAGTAAATAACACCATGCTTATGGCACCAGCTCCCCATGCTCATGTGCAGCCCCTGGCACTGGGCAAACGCATGAGAATGAGAGGCTGTTGGCATCTTTCTCTTTCCACCACCAGACTTAAATTGATGTGGGGGGGGACGGACCCCGGGTCTCATTCACCCATATCTCCAGGGCTTTCATAGCACGTGGCACACACTAGGTGCTTTATAAGCAATGTCTGAATAAATTCACATCAGACTGGTGAGCTGGTGAGTGTACACACACAACTATTGTTTCTTAAGCACCTACTATCTACAGGACATTTTATACTCATCACATTTCATAATGCTCATGAGCTCATATATGCTATGAACACAAATATGAGCTGCCAGTGAATCATATATGTGTATGTACACACACATACATACACCCAGAGGCAGGCAGGTAGGAGATGCTGAATAAACACTGGCTGAATCAATTCATATCATATACCTACAGCATGCACAAACTGGTGTACACACACTCCCGATCACATTCACAGACTGGTGTACAGACACGCATACACTCGATCATTTCTGGAGCACCTATGATGTACAAGATATTTTTGATGCATTAAATCTCATAATGTTCATGAATTAAGGTGTAACTTATAAATAACAAGTTGATATGAGTTACAAATGAGTTTAAAATAGGTATGAAGTGCCTAGAACATAGCCTGGCACAGAGCAGGAGCAATATCCTGTGAGCTGTCATTATATGAAACGCAGCACAGCTTAGCAGTTAAAAGCCCAGCCCCAGGAGCAAAACCACCACTTACAGCCGTGTGACTTTGGGCAAGCACTTAACTGCTCTGAGCCTCAGTTTCCTCATCTGTAAAATGGGGATAGTAGTCGTCCCCACACACCCCCAAGGCTGTCTGTCATGAGGATTAAATAAGTTAATAAACGGTAAGTACTTACAACAGTGCCTGAAGCATAGTAGGGCCACAGGGTTGGCCGTAAGTTATTATCTCTGGCTTTTACAACAAACCTGAGGAATGGATTTCCCATCTGGGAAAGGCATTCATTTCCTTAACAAATCTATATTGAGGGCCTACCATATGCCAGCTGGTGCTTGAGAGAAGAGTGAGTGCAAAGTCCCTGAGGCAGAAGTGGGCTGAGAGAGATGACAGACAGCATGTAGGTGGCAGAGCAGGGAGTGGCACGGGCTGTGCTGACTGCCAGGCCTGTCTTCCTTCCACTTTACTCTCCATGCATCAGGCCCACAGGTGCACACGCCCCCGAGCCAGGACCTTCTCCCTCTGTGGCTCGTGCTAAGAAGCCCTGGGGGGCGAGGATGGTGCAAGGTGCAGGAATGGGCTCTTACAACCAGAGGGGGCTTGGGAAGGCAGTGCCACCTGTCCTGAACTACAGGGCCCAGGCTGGGCTGAGCTGCGCTCCTGGGTGCTGGCTGGGTGGGGCTCGGAGGCTGGAGTGGGGAGGCCATGAGCTCGGCCACAGAGGCCCCTTGTGAGCCAGCACAGAGGCCTATTGAGAGTCCCCCCACCCTGGCCATGGCCTCAGCCCCACGGCCCAGCACGGGTGAGGAGGCCGGGCCTCTGCCCAGGAATGTGCCCGCTCCCAGGGGAGGGGACTGGAGCTCCACAAAGCCCCTTTCTACTAGGGCCTGGGAAGGGCACGGACCTTCCAGCCTGACCCCACCCCGCTTCGTTGTTCCAGACCAGGAGCAGGTCAGGGCAAGCACCCTCTGTCCACCACCCTGAGCAGCCTCCCTGTGCAGCCAGTGCCTGAGGGTTGAGGCGGAAGGTGAAGCATGTCTGTTTCAGGAAGCAGCCCCTAGAGCTGAGGGTGCTGGAGCAGCTAGCAGGGGTGAGGCTGCTTGGGGGTACCAGCCTCTCCTCCTGGCTCTCCTTCTGACCCTAGCTGGAGACTTCACTTGGAGCCCAAGGCTGGAGGAGAGGCAGGCCCATAGATGTGCTGCACCCAGGGTGGGGTGGGGATGCACCTCTGACCACCCCTACCCCTGAGCAGGCTACCCTACCAATTCCCAATGCACATCTCTGCTCAGCAGAACTCCCCCCACATACGCACACCCCCAATCTCCAGCCCTGGGTCCTTCTGGGTCCCTTGGGTGGGGGCCTGGGATCAGCCTGTCCTGGGGTGGACACAGCTGCCTCCAGACTTCAGGGCCTTATAGTCCAGGACTGCTGCACCCACCCCTACCCACCAGCACCCCTGTGGGGAAGAGTGCCAGGGTCCCAGCCCACTGTGTTTAGATCCGTGAGCCCAGACAGGGCCTGATAAAGGTGGAACCAGCGGGGCAGGGGCAGTGACTGGCCACTGGACTCTGAAGGGAGGTGCCTCTGAGCCTCCTGTGCAACTCATGGCAAAGCGCAGGTTGGAGAGGAAGAGAACAGGGAGAAAGAAGAGAAAAGGAAGAGCGAGAGAGAGGACGGGAGGGAGGCAGACGCAGAAGCATCCCCAGCTGGCCCGGCCTGGGGCACTTGCCGAGGAGACTCCTCCTCAGGCTCCGAGACCAAAGTGACAGCCACAGGAGGGCAGCCCAGGGTGGCCCCGAGCCTTCGGAGTGGAGACGGAGAGAGGGCAGTGAGGGGGGACAGAGACAGCAAGGAGATAGAGAGACAGAGACAGAGGGAGGAAATGAGAGACAGAGACAAGGAGAGAAAGTGGGGGAGAGTGAGAGGGAGAGAAGGTGAGACAGAGGGGAACACAAAGGCAGAGGGAGAGCAGGAAAGATGGAGGCAGAGACGCGAGTCAAAGGGGGGCGGACGTACTGAGCCAGAGGGAGGAGGCACCGACAGAGACAGAGATATGAAGAGTAGGAAAGGGACAGCCCGAGGCAGGGAGGAGACGTGGATGCAGGGGTGGGAGCAGGACAGACAAGCGCGGAGAAGACAGAGTCAGGTCAGAAGACGGAGAGAAACTGGGTGGGGGGGGCAGAGCCAGGGGCTGCCAGGAGGGGTGCTGGCACATGGGGGGGCAGAGCCAGGGGAGCCCCAGCCGGCCTGAGGGAAGCGGAGAGGGGAAGAGCCATGATTCCAGGGCTCGGGGTGGGGCCAGGGTCAGGGGCACAGCCCAGGCATGGCCTGTCACAGTCAGGATGGCCCTTGCCTATCAGAGCAGGGAGGGCGCTGCCCTTGGGGAAGGCTGAAGTGGGCACACTGAGATCCTGAGCATCAGGGAGACACCCCTGTGCCTCCCAGGCTGAGAAGCAGCCCAGCTGCCTGGACCTGCCCCAAGGGCAGCAGCTGGTGCCAGGGTTTGGGCCTGGAGGTCTAAGGCTCTGCCTCTTCCCACAGGTCGGCTCACTCACAAGGAAGGGCACCGGCCCTGGTCTTGGGCCCTCCCCAGCTGCTGTTCTGCTGTTCCTTGTCCCCCGCTCCACTGCCCTCACAGCTGCTTCTCAGGGAGGACAGGTGGGCTGGCAAGGACTACTCAGTGAGGGAGGGTGGCCGCAGTGGGCAGCCCCATGGGAGGGGCAGAGCTGTTTCTGAATGGACAGGGTGGACTAGACTGGGGCCTCACAGGCAGGCCTGGCTTGGCAAGAGGCAGCTCCCAGGGATACATCAGCACAGGCCATTAAGGGATGTGGTGTGTGTATGTGGGGCCCACCTGACACTCCCACTCCCAGGCCTCACCCCACTCCCAAGCATGCTGTACCCTGCAGAGACCTACCCGTGGAAAAACTTCAGGCAGAGTCCAAGTCCAAGCACCAGGAAGTTGCGGTCAGGACCAGGCTACTAAGGGACCAGCCCCCCTGCCTGAGCTGAGCCCCTGCTCCATCCTTAGCCCTGATCACAGAGTGTCCCAGGCGCTGGCTTCCAGAGAGGACAGTTGGAACCCTGTGGAGCTGCTGGGTCTTGTCACAGGCTAGTTCCTTCCCTGCCCAGAATCCAAGGGTGGGCAGCCAATGGAGGCCTGACTCCTCTCCCTCTACAAAACCCCAGCTCTCCTTCCCAAGCCAGGAGCCCTTGGCTTCCAGCAGGTGACCCACCCTAAGGCAGGGTTCTCTCCCAAGTCCAGGGTGAGGCTGATTCTGTTCCTGCCAGCTCTGTTGGCCTGCCTGAATGCCCTATTTCTTCACAGAGGCCCCTCTCTTCTGCCCACCCCTGCCCAGTAGCAACCATTCCCAAGGAGGGGAAGGACTGGACAGCTGAGCTGCCGTGGGAGGTGAGAAGTTTGCTTTGAATGCTGAGCACTGGCTGGTTTTCGTTCCCCATCAGAACTGGGCTTTTTCTGTCCACTGCCCTGAGCCTTGTGCCTATGACACAGGCAAGCAAAAATCTGGCCATCCCCACCTTCCAGGGGCCTGCCAGCCAGTCCACACAACTGTCATTCAGCAGGTAAGAGAGTACCCTCATTCCTCCTTGCAGTACACCCCCCAGGCAGGCACAAGGAGCACCTGAGGCTCAGGAGATGGAGCTGTGTGGCTGGGAGACCTGCTCTGGGCTTCCCTGGAGGGCAGGATGGAAACCTGCCGGATGCCCTCAGCCACTTACCCATCTGGAAGTCACCGCTGCCCAGATCCCCACTGCCCAGGCCATCTGCAAACAAAAAAGGGACTTATTGAGCAACGACAAATACTTGCTGAGCACCTACTGGGTGTCAGACACTGCTCTGGACACCTGGCACACAGTGGGGAAAGGTCATGAAAAGACAAGTGGTTACCCTCCTCCTCTATGCCTAGGGAGGGCTGGCCTGTAAAAGTCAGCTTGGAAGCCTCCAGCAGAGAGGGTGTGGACTGAGGCCCCAAACTCCGGGGCTTAATGATCTGTCCAATGGCTGGAGTGGGAGAGGTCAGGTCAGACTGGCCTCCAGACGAGGACAAGGAGGAGATGGGGTAGAGGGGTGGGCAGTCATCCCAGGCTGTGCATCGCCGACCACTGCCGTCAGTCCTGGTCAGGGACCAGGGCTCAGGAAACACAGAGCCTGTCTCCTGAGGTGCCACCTTGGGCCAACTTCCTAGGGCCTCTTTAAGGACCAGTGGGCAGAACCACGACTCCACCCCTTGCCCCTTCACGCCAGCATGGGAACCGTGGCTCACCTCCTGAGGCATCGTCAGCCAGCAAGTCCTCGTCGTCGGAAAGGTATGAATAGCTCCAGCCAGCCCGGCCCATTGTGCCGGTCTCCGTGTCCTCCGGCAGAGACAAGCCATCGTACGCTCTCAGCCCAAGGGTCACCTGTGGGAGATGACATGGCTGATTAAGTCACACTCTCCAGCTCCTGCCAAGCCCAGGGCCCTCCCCCTCACTTCAACAAGGGCCCAGAGTCTCACCTCAAATCCCCCCAGTGGTTAAACTAGATTTTCTCTGGCTAAGAGAGCTGGGCTGGGACTGAACCACTGTTTTTGTCTCAGTTTCCCCAAATCTCATTGGCTCCTGGAGGCCTCAGAGCACAGCCCTGCAAATTCTGAATGAATCCTCAAATAGAGCAGACAATAAAATTTAAATCACTTTGGTACATGACACTCCTCTTCCTTTGGAGAAAGCAAGGGACATCCAGGACATGAGTGAGTAAATGGGGACACACACTGATAAGGAGGGGCCTGGGCCAGCAGAGATGGTGGACATGGGCAGGTGGAAGGGTATCCAGGGTCAGCATGGAAGGGGACACAGGCAGAAACTGAGGATGAATCGACCAAAGCTGTTGCCTCCAGCAGCAGCTCCGCCCCAGCCATCTTGGCCACCTCTTTCTGCCTCAGTCTAGCCTCCAAATCTCCAGGACACAGGCAGTGACTTCCACTGCGTTGGAGAATAAGCTCTGGCAGCTGTACTGACAGTCTCATCTGAGGCCCAGTGTGGGGGGTGGGGCCCAGCAGCTGGGCTGAATGGGGGCAGGACAGGCATGGTGTCACCCCACGTGACCCCAGGCTACCAGTGAGCCCAGCACAAGCTCCACCTAAGGCTCCTGTCCTGCACAGGGGCTGCAGAAGGGCCCTAGCAGCTATAACACCTGCTTCTTTCTCAGGTGTGGGTGAGAGCAAGGAATGCTTCTTGCCCCTTACACAAGATCGAGATTTTTCGAAAAGAGTTTTACCAGGTAGCAGAGGAAAACAAACCCAGCGCAGCCCCAAGGGGCCCCGGAGCCTGCAAGCACAAACATGCACAGATTCACTGAGGCCCCAAAGGCATGTCCAGCCCCAGATGGCCTGGCATGAGGGCCTCAGGCCCTGCCCTCCCTAGCCTGGTCAGAAGGAAATAGTCTCCCTTGTGAAAACCAAACCCACCGGCTAGACAAGGTGGTGAGGCCCCAGCAGGAGGGAAAAAAGAGGAGACAGCCAACCCCCACTTTCCTCCGCACCCCCCGCCTCCACACAGTCCACGTCCCTCATGCCTCCGGCCTCTTCTCAAGCCAGTCCCTTCCTCCCTGTTTATTGGGCTAACTCCAACCCATGCTCCAAAATCCAGCTCAAACATCATTTCTAACGACTTAGTCGTAAAAAGGAACGAATGACTGATAAGCACAGCCAGGTGGGTGACTCAAACACATCATGCTGAGTGAAAGAAGCCAGATACAGAAGACTACAAGACATAGGAGTCCATTTAGAGGAAACTCTAGGGGGAAAAGTCTAATCTATAGAGACAGAAAGACCAGTAGTTACCTGGGACCAGGGGCAGGCTAGGAATGACTGGGAAGGGGCACAAGGAAACCTTTCGGGGTGATGGTTCTCTAGGTGTATATGTTTCATTCTCATTATTGAATTCTATGCTTAAAACAGGTACATTTTATTTTGTGTGATTTACACCTCAATGAAGACGACTAAAGAGATAATCTCCTCTGGGAGACACTGTCCTGACTTCTTGACCTCCATAGTCACCTCTACCCCCAGGCTGGGTTCTGGGCTCTCCTGGGCTCACACTGTTATTGTCTGTATCTCCATTGGAATGAAAGCACCTTGAAGTTAGGGGCTGTGATTAATTCATCTCTGTCTCTTCAGCACCCTGTGTTCAATAAATAGTTGAATGAATGAATGAATGGACAAAAATGTCATCCCCTATTAATTCCAGCAGCTTCCTGAAGATCACTTGCTTTGGAGGTGCCACCCACCCCCACGCAGTCTATATACATCCTTCTGCCTAGGCTGTGAGCACCCTGGGGCAGGGGCTGGGTGCCATTTGGTCATCATTGTTTGCAGTGCTACCAAGCCTTGGGTAAGGTCTGCACTGCCCACAACTTATTCCCTGCTGTGGCCTAATGCCCCTTCCCCCAACACTCCATGGGCAAATACCACCTCCTGGTCCTTCTCTCCCATCCTCTCCCTCTGCACAAGTGCCCATCCCTGTCCTGACTGGTGACCAGCAGATTTCTAAGCCATGCCCACAGGGTCTGCATCCAGGAGTATGCTTTAGAACCTCTAGGAATGGGTGAGAAACACAGATTCCTGGGCCCCTTTTCAGAGCCACTGAGTCAGGTTCTCCCTTCCCAGGCAGGACGGTTATATTGTGCATGCCTGGAGATTCTGACAGCCACTGGTTAAGAATCACAAGACCAGCCCCCTACCAAGAGTTCTGCCTCCTTCCCTGGGTAGGGATATAGGGCAACGTTCCTACTGGCTGGAGGGTGGGTCTTAAGCAGGCCCTGATGGACCCTAGGGGAGTATGAGGCTAGGGCTGGTGCAGGAGCACTGACTCTGAGCAGAGGAGGTTCGAGGGGACAGGCTTACAACCTCCCACCTGGGAAAGGCTCTGTATGACTGCCACTCCCACCCCCTCCCCATGAAACCAAGGCTATGGAAGGCACGCATGGGTCACAGAGATTCCTGGTACCCCCTAGACACTGTAGACACTGCTGTCTGGAAAGGGAAACCCTGGTGGTAAGCAAGGTCTGGTGCTTTTCCCAGGGAGGGAGGAGCCAGGGGGCTTGGAACCGGACAGGAAATAGCAAAGTGAGACTCAACATGGAAAAAATGCCAGGAACACACATCTGCTGTGAGAGGGGAGAGAATCCAGAGCATGTTGAGGCCTGGACAGAAGTCCTCCCCACACGGAGAACCCCAGGGAACAGACTCTTCTGTATGCCAGCCTGCCCCTGCTTGTAGACCCCTCCCAGGATCCACGGATGCAGGGTCAAATCAGGGCCTGTAGCAAGAGAGAAGACAGCAGGAACAGACGCTCACTTGTAGAAAGCTGAAGATCAAAAGGTTCCAGTGCCATATTCACATCTTGGAGGGGAGATGGATCTCTAGATAGGAAAGAGGCTCCCACAGACAGCAAAAGGAGCTTGAGACTTGACCATGGAAGGGAACTTGGATCCAGACCTGGGAAGTCCAGGATCTACTTGGGGAATAATAAGAGCTAAATTTTATTGAGCACTTACTACACGCCAGGCACTCCTAATCCAGGTTGTAGGTGGTAAACGACCCCACCAGAAAGAGGAGAAATTAGCAGAGAGAGGCAGGTGATGTGCTTGAAGCTAGCACATGGTAGAGCTGGGATTTGGAGTGTGGTATCTGGCTCCAATGCCTAAAATCTTCCACTGGGCCACCCTGCCTCTGTGACCAAGGGTGTGGAATGGGCTAGAACTGAGGTCACTGAGAGTCACTCTTACACTGCACCTCGGTTTATAGAGCACTTCCTCAACCTAGTGTCCTCTGAGCTGACAATTACCCCTTTGACATGGTTGATCAGGTGTAAATGGCCCCCTTTCACAGTCAAAAGAATTGAGGCCTGGGAAGAAGTGACCTGTCCAGCTTTTAGGGAGGTGGTTCCTACCCCACCCCAAGCCCTCTGCTCACCAGGAAAGGAAGTAGGGCTGGGGCTGGACCTCTAGGCTGGCCATGAGGCCTAAGCAGAGGGCAGGACCAGGAAGCCCAGGGTTGGCCAGTCCCTGTCCCCAACCTGACCAGCTCCTAGGATGGGTCTATGGGATACCCGAGCTGGCGGTGGCCTGGACCCCTGCAGCATGTGCCTCGGATCCCAAGGAAGGCTATCATCAGCTCCAAGGTCAGAGCAGAAATAGAAGCCAGGCTTCCTGTCCTCCAGCCGGGTCTCCAACCAGTCTCCAGCCGTGAGGGAGCCCAGCTTCCTCCCAAAGGAACCCAGTACTTCAGGCTGGCTGGTGGGGCTGGAGAGGAGGAGTCTGGAGGGCAGACCTGGGCCAGAGAAGAAGGAGTCAAGCAGAGAGGGGGATTTTCCAGACCCTGCAGGTTCCTGGTGGGGGAAGTAGCAGGGGGAGCAGCTGACTCATCCAGGCAGAGGACTGTTCTAACATGCTGGGAACAATTGCTTGGGGTTAGATATGGGCAGGGTGGGCCCGCAATGGGCAGGCACTCCCTGAACACAGGCGGGGGCCAGACTTGCAGGGTACCAAAGAGGCAAGGGGCTTCTGGGAGGCACCCCCTCCTTGAGGGTGGGTGTGTCCAGGCCCTCCTGGTGAGGATGAGGGCACACATGGAACTCCAGGTCCAAGTCTTGCAGAGGCCAATGGGGACAAGGGATGGAGGCTGGACCTTCCTCTCTTGGCCTAGGTGAGGATGTCAAGCAAGCCAAGGCTGGCTTGGCAAGGACTCAGATGGAGGAGAAAGGTGGAGCCATTGGAGAGGGGCACAGATGGTGGAGCAGGTTTGGGGCATGGGGAAGGTAGAGACACAGATAGAGGATACAGGGGTTTCTAAGCGGGAATTGCTGGCCTTGCAGAGGTTACATGTGTAGATAAGCTGGGGCTGCTGGAACCGAAGCTGCAGGAAGATGCAGCACAGAGAAGAGATGCCAGTATGAAGATCCAAAGTCTGCCAAGGGCTTTCTTCATGCCGGGCCCTGTCCTAAGCACCATCTCAATCAATCCTCATGGCCACCCCAGGGAGGGCTGGCACTACAGGGACACTATGCCTCATCCGTAAGAAGGGAAATCCACAGAGCTCTGAAAACCAAAAGAGTTTTTTTTAAATATGTTTATAGCAAGCTCATTTGGTGCCAAGTCCTGACCTGAACTAACACGAAGCTATTAATAGCTGATTTGCTCTACTTTGGGCGAACAGTCATACATTTTACTGCAGCAGTATTCATGTGTCTGAGCATGGGGTGTGGCCCCAGACTCCACTGAGGGTGTCACATCACAGCTGGCACATCCTCTATGTCACCTTTCTCAAACTTGAAAACTTCTGAATTCCAAAACACATCTGACCCCAAGGGTTTCAGTTAATGGACTGTGAGCTTATATTATTATTATTTCCATTCTGCAGATGAGAAAACTGAGGCTCAGAAATGGTTATCTGTGTAAATAGGATCAAGCAAGTAAGGTACTCAGGGTAGTGCCCCATATATAGTAAGTGCTCCATAGTGTTTGAATTAGTACCATGCAGAGGGCGCAGGGTAGAGCTGAGGGGTGGGAGGGGATGATGGGTGATACATGGGGTGCTGGGGGTGAGGGATCAGGCCAGGGGTTGTCTCCAGGTCTGGGATGAAGAGAAGGGTCTTGCCCCGCTATCCAGGCCCTGGGCTGCCTGGCCAGGCGGGGCCCTGGCTGGGGGTGAGCAATAGAGCTCAGTTCCAAAGCTCAAGGTATTTGCCTGTTCAGAGGCTGACTCTGGGACAGACCCCGGGGGCTTTGGGCTTCTCCAGAGACATTCTTCACATGCCTTGGGCAGCCAGCCCACTGCCTCCCTCCTCGTGGCTGAGACCCCCACCACCCCCACAGATAGGCAGGAAGGTCTGAGCACCGCTCAGTCCCCAGGGCGGCTGCAGCTGCCCAAGGCAAGGTTCCAGGCATCTGGAGCTGGAGTGAGCTCACCCCATCAAAATCCAGAGACAGTGCGGGGGCGGGGGGACAAATAAGCCCCTGCCTGCCCACCTGCCTCCTTCCTCCAAGGTCTGCCACACAGACTCTATCTCTAGGGAGGGACATGAACCCAGACAAGTTCCCCCTCCCACTCTGCCATGATATAAGCTCCCAGGTAACCCCCAAACAGGTGATACCCCTACTCTGCTACATCCTAGGCCCCAGATACAGAGTCAAGGTGCCCTGCCCCCCACCCAGGCCACACGGTGCCCTGCCCACGGGCAGCAGACAGCAAAGGGGAGGAATCTGTCAGGGCAGCACTTTGTTGTGCAAACTGCCAGGGGCGGGTGAGCCCAACACAAAGACCGAAAGGCCTTTAATCCCCTGGCAGTCAGAGAGGGGCGCCGGGCCGGAAAGGAGGTGGCCCAGCCTCCTCTGGCCTCCTCTGGCATGCCTGTGCTGCCCGTGCCACTCGGGAGGCCTGCCAGCTTCTCACACTCGGGCCCCAAGGCGGCAGGACCTTTGCCAGCCAGCCAGCCAGGAAGAATACCAATCCCCAAAGGGAGAATGGCCGACGTTCATCACGTGCCACTACATGTCAGGTGCTGAGCTAAGGTCTTTACAAGCTTATGTCACTCAAATCCACAACAACCCCATGAGGTGGATACTAGTGGCACGCCCACTTCGCAGATAAGGAAACTATGCTCAGTGAGACAAATCACCTGCCCAAGGTCACACAGCTAAAGCAATGGGAGTTGAGCTGGAAACCAGGGCTCCGCTGGGCCCCTCTGCTGGGCTCCCACTCCTGTACTCTGCCAGCAGGCCTCTGCTTCTGACCTCTGACTCCTGACCTCCGTCTGCTCATACTAAGGCCTGGCAACTAGGAGGCTACATTCCTGCTGGGACCCTATGGAGTACTTGAAGCAGGCCAGGGCCTTTAGTGGGGGCCAAGGGAGCAGGAATCTAGGGTCTGGAGTTTCTAATCCCAGGTCTGCCATGTGGCCTTGGACAAGCCCCACTGACTCCCTTCCCTTTTAGCAAATTTTAGCAAGCCCCAACCCTATGTGCTGGGCATCCACACCAGTCATTTGGTCAAAGTGAATATAAACACCAGGAAGGCAGTGACTTTGATCTGTTTTGATCACTGCTGCCTCCCCAGAACAGAAAACACATAGTAGGTACCCAAAAAAACATGTTGACTCACTGACAGACTGAAATTGAACTTGCCCAACAACCTGAGGGAGGAATTGGCCCACCTGACAGAAGAAGGTGAAGTCCAGAAAGAGAAAGTAGGGACTTGCCCAAGGTCGCACAACTAGGAAGTGTCAGAATTATCCCTGGGCCTCAGTGCCCCTTCGATAACATCAAAACACCTCATCCTGAGAAAAGACAAGGACTCAGTCACGTGATCCCTGCTTTCCCTTCTAAGTCACCTCCTGCCCTTGGACAACAATCTCTCTGGGCCTCAGTTCCCTCAGTTATAAGCTGGGAGCCAAAACACCCTGCTTGCCTCCTTCCCGGGCTGTTGGGAAAGGCAAGAGGAATGGGGGGTGACCTCTTCAAGAAGCACGGTCAGTGAACTCTGAAGCTGTCTGGCCCTTTCCTAGGTGGACCTGATGTGGTCCCTGGTTTGGAGGCCCCTACAACGTCGCTGGGGTGGGCACCCAAACCGGTCTGCTACTGACCAGGTGGAGGACCAGCAAGAGCAGTTGGTCTCTGAGTCTCAGAGATAAGGGGCCAGCAGGGTGGGGGGCCAGACGCCAGGCGTGGTCAGACATCCCAGATTGCAGGCCTCCTCGGCCCAGTTGCTGAGCAGCCTCAGCTTCCTCACCCGTAAAAAAGGAAAATCAATCACACCCATCCCATAAGGTTCAAGTGAAGACTCTTTGACCTCTACCTACTGAGGACCTACTATGTGCTGAGTCCTGGGGATAAGATGGTGAATCAGACACAAGGACACAGACCACTGAACCATGTGATGACGACACAGTTTGGGGAGAGTTCTGAGGGGGAAGGGCAGGGGCTGGGAGAAGCCAGGGGAGGCTCCCCTCACTAAGCAAGGCAGGTGGGAGGCCGGGGCAGGTTTCCCAGAGAAAATGACAGCTCAGCTGGGCCTGAAAGATGCCACCTGAGTGAGGTGGAGAGGGGAAGAGAGTATACCAGACAAAAGGAGGGCACATGCTAAGGCCAAGAGGCAGGAGAGCAAAGGCACACTGGAGGGACAGGGAGAAGTCTGATGCAGTGGGACATGTGTGTGGGGAGCAGCCCGAATGGGTTTTTGCACTTAAAAGTGCTGTGCCCTCAGTTGTGCTGTGTCAGCTGGTGCTAGTTGCAGAGGTCACATCTCCGCCCTCCCTGCACAGTCCCTGCACTCTTCTCTAGACCCCACAGACACCCCAATAATGGGCTTCCCATGGCAGCTAGAAGAGCTGCCTACCAGGTTACAAGGAGGAAGCAGGAAGCCACCAGGAAATGCCCCTGCCCCACCCATGTGCCAGGTGTGGCCAAAGTGACTGGTGTGGCCCAAGTGGAAGCAGCTTCCAGACTGGGCTGCCCAGCAAGACTGTCTCCCGGGGGTTGAACATTATCTGCTAAGCACTGCTGGTGCCAATCGTGCTTACAGCATTCATGTGGCCGCCTCCTGCCTGCAGCCCAGCCTGTGTCTCAGTTCTCCGGCTCCCGGTGACCCTGCTGCTGTAGAGCACAGGCATGTCTGTGGGGCTTCAAGGCCACACCAACGTGGCTGGGATTGCCCATGCCCTCCTGGGTCACTGCCCACGCATTTTATGAATGAAGCCTCTAGCAGAGCACCACGCCTGTGGGAGGATGGAGGAAACATCCCATATATTGTTGTTGAAATGCAACACCACTGACAATGACCACTGCCTGAGCCTGGTAGGTTAGGCCTTTCCATTGCTCTCCGCTTACCAAGATCAGCCTTATTACGGGGACCAAGTACTATGCAATCTGCATGTGCACACGTGCACACCTGCGCACACACACCCCTCCCAGCCCCTTTCGCCCCTGTGCTCTCCCTACTTCCTGCCTTCTAGCCACATTTATGTCCTCAATAGCCCTCAAACGCACCAAGCTCCTTCCAACCTCAGGGCCTTTGCACTTGCTGTGTCCCCGCCTGGGACACTGCTCCCACATATATCACCACTGGCTCCTTCTCTTCCTCCAGTTTCAGCTCAAATGTCACCTTTTCAGAGACCCAGCCTGACCACATGCCAGGCCTGGAATCTCTGACAGCTCTCCCTGCTCTTCACTGCACCTCATTACTTGACAGCGCCTTCTACACACATGTACACACTTATCTGCTTACGAGCTGTCTCCCCACCTAGAAGGTTCCATGAAGGTGGGACTTTGTCCATATTCCTCATTGTTCTTTCCCCAGCACTTGGCACATAGTAGATGCTCAATAATATTTGTTAAATTAATAAGTGGGATTTACAAATGAGGAGACTGTGGCTCAGAGAGCTGACTCGCCCATAGTCTCAGAGTTGGAAGAACCGAGACTTGAACCTAAGACCCTTGGTTCTGAAGCCAGAGGAATGTGTACTACCTGATCCCTCCTCCTGCCATCTCTTTGGCCGCTGCTGAGGCCCATCTCTGGGGGGACAAGAGGCTGCCCGTGGTCACTGAGGATTGTCCTAGGGAGTGGGCGGGAGCCTCGGAGGCGAGCAGGGGCCAGAGCTGTGTCTCCAGGACCTTGCGCAATGCAGCCAGGCCTCAGTGAGTCCACTCAGCACTCGCTCCCGTGGGCATCGGCAACAGGAAAAAACAGGCGACGGCAGCCCCACAGCTGCGGCCAAGGAGGCCAGCTCCCCCTGCCCCCAGGGCTTTCCTCGTCTGCATCCTGGGGGTGGGGAAGCAGGCAGGGCTGAGCCCATGGTTGACACAGGCCTTTGGGCAACAGAGGTGGAGATAAGAGGAAGGGCCCCCTCCTCGGGAAGTGCCCCCGTCCCCGTTCCTCATGACTAATGTCCATTCCAGGACACAATAACTCTGGGACAGAAATAGGTATGGGGGAGGGTCCTGTAGACAAACACATCTGAGAAAGGCTGGTTCAACAAAGCTGAGCTGGTTTCCTAAGTCCTAAATGCCTCAGACAACATGGTGAGGGGAGTGGGAGGGCAACTATTTAGTGTTTCCCAAACTTGCTTAACTTGAAATCCTTTCTTCACATAAAGTTCATTGGGCTAGGGTTCCACAGAACACACTTTGGGAACCCTTACCCCAAACAGTGCCTGTCCCTCAGGGAGCCTTAAGTAAGGCTTTAGATGTAAGAAAAGCTGCTCCCCTCCACCCAGAGGCTATAAAAAGGGGGTTCTGGAAGGACAAAAGCCACAAGGCCCCATGGAATGAAGTGCTGATGGAGGAAAAGCAGGCCAGGTCACAGGCTAGCTGGTAGAAGGGGTATGTTCTCTTCTCAGGGTGATGCTCTCTCACCTGAGAAACCCCAGATAGGATCTGCCCCTTCCCTCCCTGCCGTCACCTTCTGGAGTGAGTCCTGCCAGAGGGGGCAGAAAGGGTGGCCCAGCACCTGGTCACTCCTGGACCACTGGAACCATCCAGAGGTCTGAAGGTACCTGTGCCCCACAGATGGAGGGAGTTGAGTTCAGCTGCTGAGTGCAAAGAACGGGACTGGGGCTAGCTGCAGGGGAGGAGGGGGGCATGACGGACCGAGGACGGGGCTCCCAGCTCAACCTGCTCCATCGGGCAGTCTCTTCCCTTCTCTGGGCCTCAGACTCCACCTGTGTCAAATGAAGTAGGCCTAGATCACAGCTTTCCAGTCTGTCCTCAGCAGCCTTGGGACTCTGGAGAGGGCGTGAGGTAGAAGAGGGAGAATGGAAGGGTTTGGGCCCCTTCCCCCAAATACTCACTGCAATTGAAACAAATCCACCTTTTTCCATTTTATATTCTGCCCTTCTATATAATACGTCTCATTCAGCCCCTGGTTAGCTAAGGCCATGAGCACATCATTTCACCTCTCTGTACCTCTGTTTCCTTATCTATAAAATGGATATAATAGTTCATAGTAATAGTATCTACCTCCCAGTGCGGTTGTAAGGGTTAAGTAAAAATGTAAAATGCTACAATAGCACTAGCACATGGTGGATGCTCTATAACCGGCTGCTGTGGTTTTTTACTGTAAGTTTGATTGAAATAAGGCTTTCACTGTTTAATAAGTTTGAAAGCTATCAACTTAGATGATCCCAAACGTCCCTTCTGGTTTCGACATTTTAGAACACTGAAACCCTGACACATTTGGATTCTAAATTCTAGGCTATGACTATCACCAGCAAAGGGAGCAGGATTAAAGGAGGGAATTACAAAGTCGGAACGAAGCCATGAGGAGCCTGACTACAGGGAACTGCCCAGCAAAGGGTTACTATTATCATCCTCATCATTGATTGATTTATATCTTCCTCCCACTCTGTTCCCAAAAGACTTCATGCAGCTTACAAAGATGCACACGTAACAGCAAGAGAAAATTAACTACACATATGTAAGAAAAATTCAGGCAGGACAGACAGGAGTCTGGAGTGAGGTGAGTAGACAGAAAGCACATGCCAAATCCCAGAGATCTGGGGAAAGGACAACTCATTTGGCTCTGAGCTTTCCAGTGGCCAATGGGAAGAAGGAAACCTGACCGGCCCTTAGATTCTGTGTCCCATGAGTTAAAAACAAACCCGTTGCTTAGAAGAAGCACAACTATTCCTGATACTGAGACAGGGAATGTCCCGAGAGACAAGGCTTGTCTGGCACCCTTCTTTGCCTTGTCAGTGGGGCTGGCATTCCCTCTGAGTCCACTGACCATGGCCCTTTGAGACTGAAGCCAGGGGCAGAGACTACAGTGAGCAAAGATCCAGGGAGACCAGAATGACGGTCCAGGGAGTGACCCCCCCTGCCGCTGAACCTCACCCCAAAAAACCAGCATCCTTGATCTGTGTAGTATTACCCATCGCTCCCCAAGCCTGAACACAGCCAGTGCCCAAAATAGACAGAGCAGGAGTGTGTGCCAAAAGGCCCGGGGTGGGGGCCCTGGCTAGGTCCGCCCATGGGAGGGCCCGGCAGGCCAACGCACACATACCCCTGGCACACAAAGGGCACCTTCACATGGGCACATAGCCCTCCCTGGGAGTCCCCCACCCACCAGGCTCCCCTGTCAGCTGCACGTTGCTCACGCAGAGCCCAGTCTGCTGATCTGCCCTTCCCACAAGGCGGGCCTTCCTGCAGGAGCCAAACAGAAAAGTTTACAGAAAGGCAGAAGCATCACCAGTACCATATAGGGAAGTGCTTGGAGACCTCTTCCCTGCTCCCCACCTCCAGGATCAGCCTCCCTCAGGATCCTGCCTGGGTCCCCCAGCTGCAAGCCAAGACAATGGGGCCTATTCTGGGCTGCACGGGGTATTTAAAGCTTGGCTGGGCCTTGTCCCTGGGGAACAAAAGGCCTTGCCCTCAGCAAGACCTTCCTGAAATTGTTGCTGCCCAGACTGTGGCGGCTGCATCCCATACTGTTCTCAACCTCTCCTGCCAGGCCCTGAGGCCCTGTGCATTTTGACACAAGTGCCTCCTCCTCTAGGAAGACCCCAGGGCTCAGCAGCACTGCTTGAGACCTCAGAAAAGCTGTGTCCTGGTCCCTGATCTGCCACTGATCTTCTCCGGGTCCCAGTTTTCTCATCTGCAAAACGTCCATATTAATCTCAGTGTGTGAAAACATGCCAGAGGCTTCTGTAGTTAAGACAAAGTCACTTCTACTGTGTAGGATGGAGGATAAGCAGGGTCAGGAATTCTGACTGTTTTGTCAGTGCTCTTTCTCTAGCACCTGGCACACAGTAGGTGCCAAATATTTGCTAACATAAATATTTGAGAAATGTGTCTGTATCCCTCCATAGAAGCACTCAGAGTGCTGGGTACACAGGCTGTGAATGCTCCTTAAGAACAATGTTGCTAGCTCTCATTCTGAGCACGTGGAACATGTCAAGCCTATGCTAAGCACCTTATGTTAATCACCTGCTTTAACATCCCAGGACGTAGGTACCATCATCTTATTTCACAAGCAAGAAAACGGGAGTTCCACGCTAGGTCACTAAGGAGTTTGCCTGAGGTCCTACAACTACTAAATGGCCAAGCCATGAGTCAAACCCAGGAACCCTGAAGCCTCCATCTTCCTGCATAAACACACCTTGAAGAAAAGCACGAGGAAGACACTGTGCTGGGAGCCAGGGACCTGAGTTCAGCCACTAAGTAGCTGTGTGACTGCAAGCAAGTCACTTAGTCTCTCTGAATCTGTTTCCTCTGCCATAAAAACAGGCACATTAACTCCTATTTCTTCAGGTCATCAGTAGGATCAAAGGAGCTAAAGGATGTTATTGTGTCCCTGTGCTAGCCCCGCCCCCTCCCCAGAGGCAGCAGCTGTGAAGGATGGTGGGAAGATTTGATGGGAGGAGGGTGCCCAGCGCTGGTTCTGGAACAAGGCTCAGCAGCTGCTGACAACAGCTGGTGAGCATTCTGGGCCCGGCCCAAGCAGGGGAAGAAGGAGTGAGTTGGGAAGTCACCCCTGGCCCTCCCTTGTCACTGTTCCCCACTGACAGCTGCTGGAGCTTCAGGGCCAAGGGCCCCACAGCAGGCGGGAGTAGTTGTGGGCTGGGAATGTTGTAGGGGGCGGGGGGAAGGCTGGCTCGGGTCATCTCAGTCCTCATGCTGCCAATTGCTCAAATGCCAGGGTGCCCGGCCCACTGGGCCCACTGGCTAGGACACAGGCCTCACTGCCCTACACCACAGCCCTTTACCCAGTTCCCTGGGATGCCTGGCGTGAGGGTGGAGGGGCTGAAGCAAAGGTCTGTGGGCTGAAAATGGCTTACCTGGAGCTTGGAGTGCCCCAGGGACCCCAATGGTGAGGTAAGTAAGCAGGGCTGGGTGGGAGGGGCGTCCTAGGAGAGGTCTGTGGTCTTCCTGGTGAACGGCTCCAGCTGCAGGCCTTCTTGGAAGCTGTGAACTTGGCTTACCCCAGGCCTCAGCCCCCTCAGCTCTTGGCCAGCCCAGCTCGGCTCCCATCTTAATGCCAAGCCTTTCCAGCCAGCTCCAGCCCACGCGGCTCTCCCTCCCGTGAACTCTCACATACCCATAATTATGATTGACCTTATTTTCCAAAGCAAAAATCAAGAAACTGGCTACTTCTGGGTGTCAGAAGCAGCCTGGGAGATGCAGTTTGTATGTAGAGGTATTTAAAGTTCTGAGACATGTTAATAGTTTTGGAGGAAGACTACTATATTTATTCTATATTATTAAAAAATCAAAGCCATTCTAGGAAATGCATGTTGGCCACATGCCACCCTAAACCAGTTGGAGGAGACAGAACACCCTAGTCTGGCAACTCCTCGCTGTATGGCCCTGAGCAAATCACTTGTCCTCTCTGAGCCTCTGTTTCCTCATCTGTAAAATGAGAATAAAAATGACCACCTCACAAAGCTGCTGTGAAGATTCAACAGGACAACCTAAGTGCATAATGCCTGGCACTTACTAGGTATAAGTGTCACTTCCTCTCCTTCCTCCCCCCCACCCCCACCTACACAAGAGCTCACACACCAAGAGAGTGAGCTCTCCAGAAACCCCTGGAGAGAATAATGCCTGCTCTGCCCTCTCAAAGGCTAGGTAGGACTCAAGAGAGACCTGCCCACAAAAGGTTCCAACACATTCCTGGATCCTGGACTGCAGTCTGGGAGTGATCATCTAGCCCAAAAGCAGCCTCACTTATCAGAAGGGGAAACTGAGGCCCAAAGAAGGGAAAGAAAGGATGTTAGGGGTACCAACCAGAGCTGGAGGGCCTGGGTTTGAACCCCATCTCTGACGCTTCTGGCTGCTGGGTGACTTTGCCCCTCTGAACTTCATTTTTATGCTTCTTCCCACATTCCCACAGTGTTGTTTATAAGGATAAGTTGGATTGTGTAGGCAGCATGTTTTGAACAGCACTAGGCACACGGTGAGGACACGGCAGCTCTAATGAGAGAGGAAGAAGAGCCTTCTGGCAACTCAGTGGCAGAGGCAGACTCAGGACCCAGGCTTGCTGGCTTCTGGTGCAGGGTCTTTCACCTTCCAAGAAGTAACCTCCTTCCCTTCTTGAGGACAGAGATTCCCAGGCCAGGATAAGTGGCCAGGATAAGGGGCCACACACATGAGGACTCTAGGAAGGTGACAGTAAGCTACATCTTTGTCAGGAGCTAATCAGGGCCTGGGACGCCAGTCTCAACCTCTGCAACCTAGAGCTGGTCCCTGCAGCCTGCACTCAAGCCCCAGACAGACAGGCCCAGCTGAGAAAGGGCAGGAAGGGCTGGAAAGCAAGGGGTACGTGTCCTTGGCAGGGAGAACTCAACATCCCAAGGACTCAGGTTACCGGAAATGGTAAATCGCCCGGCTGCCTGTCACCTCGGACCAGGAATGTCTTCCGCCTGAGGTAACATCCTGTCCACCTGCCCCCAGAGAGCTCAGAAACAGCCAGGGACCTGGGCCCACCCTCTGCTCCCTGCCCCACCCTTGGGGCCTCGGGTTGGCGTCTGGGTCTCCCCAGCCAAAGAGCACCTGTCATTCCAGGGCAGTGGGCACGGCCATAACTGACCAATCAGCAGAGGAGAAGGCTGGAAGGGAGACCCCCGAAAGATCGAGACCTAGCTCTGCCACTTGCCAGCTGCATGGCGCTGGGCGGGCCACTATAGCACCTCCTGTCTCTCATCTCTGATACAGAAGTGACAACAGCCTGTGATGAGACCCTGCAAAATGCATGGAGCTGAGCTGTGAGTTGCTTAGCACAGGCCCAGGCTCATAGTGAGGGCCCAATAAAAAGTGGCTATTAGGTTCTGGAAAGTGCTGGGAAGAAGAGAAAACAACCAGGCCCTGCTATGGGGGCAGGGAGCAGGAGCCGCACAGCTCTCTCACGGGGCTGCCATTCCAGCTGGAGCCAGATGGACCATAAATTAATACCC
The DNA here is from genome assembly GCF_000696425.1 of Galeopterus variegatus. Classification (NCBI taxonomy): domain Eukaryota; kingdom Metazoa; phylum Chordata; class Mammalia; order Dermoptera; family Cynocephalidae; genus Galeopterus; species Galeopterus variegatus. Next base: position 106,654 of record NW_007733516.1, read on the forward strand.
CCAAATATATATGTCCAAATAGCGAGAGCACTAAAACAAAACAGCAGAGTGAGGGGATGGGGAGTGACTGGTGGGGGTTGCTCCTTCACACAGGCCAGTTAGGGAAGGTGACACTCATAGAAAAATGAAGGCACAGAGGAGTAGGTCAGGCGCATGCATAGAGGCAGAGCACTCAGGCACAGGGAATGGGAGCTGTAAAGACCCCGAAGGCAGGAGGATCCTCAGCATGTTATGGAAACAGCCAAGAGGCCAGTTTTCTAATCCCCACCATGGCCCTACGAGCTAAGTATAATTATCCCATTCCCCAGATGAGGAACATGAGGCTCAGAGGCGCTTGCCCAAGGTCACAGAAGGAGTAAGCGGTAGGGCCAGGATCCAGTCCCCCTTCCCAGCAAGCGTCCAGAACTCCCGTAGGGAGGGACAGACGGGAGAAGAGCACAGGTGTTTGAGCCGAGTTCCAATTCCTCCACAGACTGGCTGTGATCTCAGACAAGTCACATCTCCTCGCTGGGCCTCAATGTCCTCATCGTCCAGGGACCAGCAATGCCTGTTCTGTCCCCCTCCCAGCTGATGAGGAGGAGGGCAAAGGAAGGAGGAGGGGAGACTATGCTGCTGAGAGGTGGCATCTTAGACCTGAAGCTCCTCCCTGGAGAGATGTGAATGCCAGGTGCAGACCCTACCAACCTGAGCCACCCAGGGCAACCTCCTGCCTAGCCCCCAAGTTTCCGTCCTGCCTATGCATGCCTGGGCCTTGTCCCACTCAGCACCCATGGCCCAGCCACAGCCAGGACATCTACCTGCACTCTGGCTCCAGGGGTCAGACATGCCCCCTCATCCCCAGGACCCAGCCCAGGAACAGCTCTTTGTGTTCCTGACCAGGCCGAGGCCCACGATTGGCCTTTGTTACCAGGGATGCCAAAGCAGGCCAGCCCTCATGGGCACCAGGCCAGACCCTGAGGCCCAGCCAAGTGCAAACAGCACACTTGGAGCCCAGATACGGGCGTGTTAGAATGGGCAGGCTGCCCACTGCCCCCGTCACAACAAGCCATCATCTCCGCCCTGCTGAGGGGCCCAGGCAACTGGCACCTCTGCTGGGAGCCAGGGACTGGGGACTGCCAGGGGAGGCCTCCTCCTCCCTCTCCCACTGGGAAAGGGCAGTGGGAATCTTGGAGCTGGACATGAGCTTCCAGATGCCAGCAGCTGAATGAGGAGATGAGCAGAGACCAGCTGAGGGGAGTGGGTGAGAAATTCAGGGGAGACAGGGAGCTAGATGGAGCCAAGTCATGGATTTTTTAACATTACAGGCAGCGTCAGGTAAGGGGAGAGTGAGAAGACTTGTTCCCCGCTGCTGAGGAGAAAGCAGGGATTGCACAGTCCAGCGAGAGGAGCAACACTGCCGGCCTCCATTGAGGCCTGGGGTGGCTCCCAACCGGGACAAGGAACCAGCAATAATGTCAACAGCAGCTCCTTTGTGAGTATACATAGCACCTTATATTCACCAGCACTGTCTACCAGCACCTTCTGCCTTGATGGAAATGTTCTGCATCTGTGCTGTCCAAGACAGTAGCCACATGTGGCTACAAAGCACTTGAAATGTGGCTAGTACAACCGAGAAACAGAATTTTTATTTAAAAAATTTACAATTTAATTTCTTTAAATTTCATATAATCACATGTGGCTAGCAAGTACCCTATTGGACAGTGCCGATTATACCAGCCCCGTCCTTAAGCCAAACCCGGAGGCAGAGCTGCTTGCATTTTGCAAAGGCTTGCCCATGGCCACACCGCTGGTAAGCTGCAGAGGCGAAGTCGGAACCCAGGCCTGGCCCCTCCGCTGTGCTCCCCACCCAGCATCATTGTCAATGCTGGAAAAGACCAACGGAAATCATACATGTGTGGGCGATAAGGCTGCCCAGTTAATCAAGACATCTAGTCTCTTTGCTTTTGGCCTGAACTCTGTCAGCTACACCGGTTATCACACGCTGACCAGAAGTTCTGACGGGCCATTTATAAAGTTCTTTGATTTTTGACATGAAGAAAGGGCAGAATGATGATGAAATAATCCCAGCTGGCTAAAGAGCCAAGTCTTTGAGAACACTGGAAATCTTCAAGGGCAAGAAAGCTAGGCTTGGCCTTCCCACCTCATCGTCCAGACCCCATGCAGCCCTCCGAGGTTCCTAAGAACTGGGCGACACCCGCTCAGGAGAACACAGGGCACATTTGCCTGCCTCTAGGCCTTCGTGCACGCTGTTCCCTCTTCCTGGAATGCTGTTCCTATGCCTCCCAATCTAATCTCTTCCTCCACCCTTCAAGGCCCAGCTCAATCACCATCTCCACTCTGAAGTCTTTCTGGACCCCTCACTAAGACATCTTTATACCCTACACATCCATAGGACTTAATTTCTACTTCAAGGCACTAGAGATTTGGCCTTAATTATAGTCACTGGAGTCAATGTTTCTACCTTCCTGTGGGAACCAAAGCTCCTTGGGGACAGACACCAGGTTGATTTTTCTCATCCTTTAAAAATATCCCAGTGCCCAATAGATAGTGGATAAGGAACAAATATTTACTAAATTGACTTGAATTATAATATTGGCTTACAGGTTTGGGGATTTAACTTCTTATGGCTCTGCCCCAATCTCCCGTGATCCCAGTAGGTGAGTCCCCTCCCTGCTCTGGACCTCAATTTGTAAATTATAAAATGGGGGCAAAAATACGACCTTCCTTGTTGGAAGATTATTTTACTTACCATATTTATTGAACAAACCCTACATGCCAGACACTTGACAAACATTAAGTTATCTTTGTAAAAACTCCATGGTAGGTATTATTATTATCATTATCATCATCATTATTATTACTATCCCCATTTTATAGAGGAGGAAACTGATGGTGAAATC